>NC_053025.1:30026918-30069649 GCF_003073215.2 Triticum urartu
GAGAGATAAAATGAGATAAATGATTACTCCTGCTGTTCAATTTATAAGACGTTTTAGACAGCTTAAATTGAACTGTTTTGGGTGTTGTCTTATAAATGTTTAAACGGTCTTACAAAAGTGAATGGAGTAGTACATAGTAACGCAAGCACGAGAATAAGGATCTCAACAGTAATCTCATGGGCAGGTTGCAGTCAAACACAATAGTATCTCACTCGGGGACTGACTTGAGCCAGAGAAACATCTTGTTGATATAAATAGGCAAAATAGAAAGATAATCAAACTTCATGATTCCTGATACTTGGTCTGGTGCTTCCATATCGCCCCTCCATGCCAAACAAACCGATTTAAAACTTAAAAGAACTGGATGTATTGTTGTAAAATCACCTAACTAACAGGACATGGCTTCAGAAGTTGGCTTGGCTGGGAAGTCCAAGCAAGATCGCCCTCAGCATTGCCGGACATAGCAAGAAGACAACCAATGCTGGCGTCCGTGAGAGAGATAGGCGTGCAGTTAAAAGTCTTGATACTCATATCAACACGGACCCAGAAGCTCGGCGTGGATGGAAAGCAGAACTGCGGGTCCTGGTACATGTACTCACCCAGTGCAAAGTAGATGACACGGTCTTCCTGCATGCTGAGGAAGGGGTACATGGGTGCCATGGAGGTCGGCAGGTGGTTCCCTTTGAAAGCCCCATCTTCGCGCAGGCTCCGAAACTTGAGCTCGTAGTCTAAATCCCAACTCATATCTTCCTTGAGTTTCCAGACCCTCACCATGCGGTCATCCACAAGATCCACACGCTCAAGGAAGCCAGTGATGGAGACAAACTTGATGGAGTCCCCAACACAGCCCACGGCTCGAAAGGCCCTCGCCTCTGGTATGTAGTCTCTGCAGCCGAGGTAACTCTCGCACCCCACAGGCAGGCCTAGGGAGCGGACGTCCACGGAACGCTGGCCGGAGAGAAGATCAACGCAGTCACAGTACATGCCACCAAGCAAGAGATCCACCCAGTAACCACGGCCACGGTGGAAAAACACATCTTCAGCAAGGAAGTCGCTTTTCTCAGCGAGCAGATGGTCGGGGAAATTAGTGAACTTCGCAATCTCCCACTGAGACTTGGATGAGGACCCCGACACGAAGAGAACAGGCTGCCGTCCAGGACAGCCTATGCCGTGGACGGTCCCGGGAAAGACCAGGGCGTAGGAGCTGATGTCGTCGTCCCGGCGGCGCGCAACAAGAACACGGGACGTAAGGACGGAAGGGGGTGTGCTGGGCGCAGACGGGATCATGAGGAGCGATCTGTCAATTGCGTTGTAGATGAGATAGATACCCCCGGGGTAAACTTTAGGAAAGGAAGTTGTCATGATAATCAGGTTCTTGTCGACGGCATGGATACAAGTGGAGAACGGGCGGACGCCTCGGAGGGTCAGGCGGGACAGATCTGGCGCACCAGCAAGGTCTGCTTCTAGCGCCAGGCCCCGCATGAGCGCATCGCAATCGAGGTCCGCAGGGAACCCGAACGCCCTCTTGGCTCCAGAGGACAGCAAAGTCTTCTTGTTGTCGGCTGTTTCGCCGCCGGGGAGATACGTGCCCACGAAGGGATCCAGGAGGAAAAGGGAAGGCGAGGGCGGAGTCATGACTGAAGTTTCGACGGCTGATCTGTTGGTGCGTGTGTCGTGGGGGGGGTGGGGGACGGGGCAGGATATTGATGGAGAAGTCGGCGGCGGTGGTGGCGGTGGTGGCGGCGGTGGTGGCGGTGGTGGCGGCGGCGGCGGGGAGGATGATGAGGAGACGCGGGGGAGGACGGGGGCAAGGGCAAGCAAAGCACGATCTCTAACCGGGGGCGGTTTCTCGACTCTTCTATCTAAAGAAAGAAAGCGGATGATGGGTTACCGTCGGACGCCGGCGACGCGGATCGAGGGGCTATTGGAGCGTTGATCGGTATCTCAGAGAAACACACCGGTATGAAAACACCTGGACTAGGTGCACGATGAACCGCACGACTCGGGTCGTACTCTTTCTTTCTTTCTTCTTCTTCTTCTTTTTCTTCTTCTTGTTTCTTTCCTCTTCCTGCTGGAATTGGGTCAGGAGTCGACCAGTTTCTTTTAAAGAAGTTCACCAGTTCATTATGAAAAATTTATATATAACTACGTGTGCCTTCAAAAGTGAAAATTCATGTGTGGAAAACTTTGCTTGGAGCTCTTCCATGTCAAGGAGTCTTAGCGAGCAGACACATAATTTCGAGTTCTCACTTCCCCTTATGCAGTTCAGATTGTGAAAGCATCCGGCATGTTTTGTTCTTGTGCCCTCGAGTACAGAAGGTGTGGCGTTTACTAGGTATGGCAGCGGTGGTGAATGAGGTATGCATGGTGGAAAGAGAGGGTGGCTCGGTGATGGCTGGCCTCCTCTTGTCCAAGAATCCAACTAAGGCATTGGTTAATGATGTTCACCGCAATGACCTTGTTATCACGGCTGTGTGGTACTTGTGGTGGGAACGACGCAGATATACACACGGCGAGCAACTGTACGCGCCTACCAGATCGGTGCAAGCAATATCGGCACTCGCAAAAAATTACTCAAGAGCAAAATTCAAGCACAACAGAATTAGGAGACATGGCTGAGAGAAACCACAGAAGGCACAATCAAGCCGAATGTGGACACATGTTTCGACATTGAAAGTGGCCCTGGCGCTATAGGTGCTATACTTCGAGACCACTCCGGTTTCTTTGTGGCGGCATCTTGCAGCAATATCCCTTTTGTTGAAGAAGCGGCTACGGTGGAAGCACGAGGCTTAAGAGATGGACTTCTCCTCGCAAGTGAAACGGGATGCAACAAGGTATGCGTAGAAGGTAATTGCATGGAAGTCATTGAAATCATGCAGAACGGGGGGAAATTCGCTTGGACCGGCGGCAGCAATTTATGAAGAATACTCTTTCTTAGCTCGTAATTTTATTTCTATATTTTTTTCTCATTGTCCTAGGGAAGCTAATATGGCGGCAGATTTGTTGGCTAGGAATTCGGAGGTATCTCGAACTATTGTGTGGAAATCAGAGCCTTCAGATTTTCTGCTTGATGTATTGACAAATGATGTATCGTTGTTTTCACATGAAATATAACCCGCCATGATGGCTTTTCCCTAATATATATAACTTTTTTTATAAAAGGTGCTAGTGTACCCGCACCTCTCCGAAACACAGAGTGACAAATCCTAATCTCGATCTATGCCAGCCCAACAAATACCTTTGGAGACACTTGTAGAGCATCTTTATAATCACCCATTTACGTTGTGACGTTTGATAGCACACAAAGTGTTCCTCCGGTATTCGGAAGTTGCATAATCTCATAGTCTGAGGAACATGTATAAGTCATGAAGAAAGCAGTAGCAATGAAACTGTAACGATCATAATGCTAAGCTAACGAATGGATCTTGTCCATCACATCATTCTCCTAATGATGTGATCCCGTTCATCAAATGACAACACATGTCTATGGTTAGGAAACATAACCATCTTTGACAAACAAGCTAGTCAAGTAGAGGCATACTAGGGACACTTATGTTTTCTCTATGTATTCACACATGTACTAAGTTTCTGGTTAATACAATCTAGCATGAATAATAAACATTTATCATGAAATAAGGAAATAAATAACAACTTTATTATTGCCTCTAGGGCATATTTCCTTTAGTCTCCCACTTGCACTAGAGTCAATAATCTAGTTCACATCACCATGTGATTAACACCAATAGTTCACATCTTTATGTGATTAACACCCATAGTTCACATCACCATGTGACCAACACTCAAAAGGTTTACTAGTGTCAATAATCTAGTTCACATCGCTATGTGATTAACACCCAAGAGTAATAAGGTATGATCATATTTTGCTCGTGAGAGAAATTTTTAGTCTACGGGTCTGCAACATTCAGATCCGTATGTATTTTACAAATTTCTATGTCTACAATACTCTGCACGGAGCTACTCTAGCTAATTGCTCCCACTTTCAATATGTATCTAAATCGAGACTTAGATTCATCCAGATCAGTGTCAAAGCTTGCATCGACGTAACTCTTTATGACGAACTCGTTGTCACTTCCATAACCGAGAAACATTTACTTATTCCACTAAGGATAATTTTGACTGCTGTCCAGTGATCCACTCCTGGATCACTATTGTACCCTCTTGCCAAACTCATGGCGAGGTACACAATAGGTCTGGTACACAGTATAGTATACTTTATAGAACCTATGACTGAGGCATAGGGAATGACTTTTCATTCTCTTTCTATTTCTGCCGTGGTCGGGTTTTGAGTCTTTACTCAACTTCACACCTTGCAACACATGCAAGAACTCCTTCTTTGACTGTTCCATTTTGAACTACTTCAAAAACTTGTCAAGGTATGTACTCATTAAAAAAATTATCAAGCGTCTTGATCTATCTCTATAGATCTTGATGCTCAATATGTAAGCAGCTTCACCGAGGTCTTTCTTTGAAAAACTCCTTTCAAACACTCCTTTATGCTTTCCAGAAAATTCTACATTATTTTCGATCAACAATATGTCATTCACATATACTTGTCAGAAATGTTGTAGTGCTCCCATTCACTTTCTTGTAAATACAGACTTCGCCGCAAGTTTGTATAAACCATATGCTTTGATCATACTATCAAAACGTTTATTCCAACTCTGAGAGGCTTGCATCAGTCCATAAATGGATCACTGGAGCTTGCACACTTTGTTAGCACCCTTTGGATCGACAAAACCTTCTGGTTGCATCATATACAACTCTTCTTCCAGAAATCCATTCAGGGATGCAGTTTTTACATTCATATGCCAAATTTCATAATTATAAAATGCGACAATTGCTAACATGATTCGGACAGACTTAAACATCGCTACGGGTGAGAAAGTCTCATCGTAGTCAACTCCTTGAAATTGTTGAAAACCTTTTGCAACAAGTCGAGCTTTGTAGACAGTAACATTACCGTCAACGTCGGTCTTCTTCTTGAAGATCCATTTATTTTCTACGGCTTGCCGATCATCGGGCAAATCCATCAAAGTCCACACTTTGTTCTATACATGGATCCCATCTCAGATTTCATGGCCTCAAGCCATTTCGTGGAATCTGGGCTCACCATCGCTTCCTCATAGTTCGCAGGTTCACCATGGTCTAGTAACATGACTTCCAGAACAAGATTACCATACCACTCTAGTGCGGACCGTACTCTGAAAGACCTACGAGGTTCTGTAGTAACTTGATCTGAAGTTTCATGATCATCATCATTAGCTTCCTCACTAATTGGTGTAGGAATCACTAGGACTAATTTCTGGTAAATAAAACTATCTTCAATCGGGAGAAGGTACAATTACCTCATCAAGTTCTACTTTCCTCCCACTCACTTCTTTCGAGAGAAACTCCTTCTCTAGAAAGGATCCATTCTTAGCAATGAATATTTGCCTTCGGATCTGTGATAGAAGGTGTACCCAACATGTTTCCTTTGGGTATCCTATGAAGACACACTTCTCTGATTTTGGTTTGAGCTTATCAGGTTGAAGTTTTTCACATAAGCATGGCAGCCCCAAACTTTAAGAAATGACAACTTAGGTTTCTTACTAAACCATAGTTCATATGGTGTAGTCTCAACGGATTTAGATGTTGCCCTATTTAACGTGAATGCAGTTGTCTCTAATGTATAACCCTAAAACGTTAAATCGATAAGAGACATCAAAGATCACACCATATCTAATAAAGTGCGGTTATGACGTTCGGACACACCATTACGCTGTGGTGTTCCAGGTGGCGTGAGTTGTGAAACTATTCCATATTGTTTCAAATGAAGACCAAACTCGTAACTCAAATATTCGTCTCCGCGATCAGATCATAGAAACTTTATTTTCTTGTTACGATGATTTTTCCACTTCACTCTGAAATTCTTTGAACTTTTCAAATGTTTCACACTTAAGTTTCATTAAGTAGATATACCCATATCTGCTCAAATCATCTATGAAGGTCAGAAAATAACGATACCCTCCGCGAGCCTTAGCACTCATCGGACCGCATACATCAGTATGTATTATTTCCAATTAGTCAGTTGCTCGCTCCATTATTCCGGAGAACGGAGTTTTAGTCATCTTGCCCATGAGGCATGGTTCGCAAGCATCAAGTGATTCATAATCAAGTGATTCCAAAAGTCCATCAGCATGGAGTTTCTTCATGCGCTTTACACCAATATGACCTAAACGACAGTACCATATATAAGTTACACTATCATTATTAACTTTGCATCTTTTGGCTTCAATATTATGAATATGTGTATCACTATGATCGAGATTCAATAAACCATTTATATTGAGTGTATGGCCATAGAAGGTTTTATTCATGTAAATAGAACAACAATTATTCTTTGACTTAAACTAGTACAAATGCCCGTGCGTTGCAATGGGCAAAAAATGTGCACTTCATGTGCCATTTCTTATATCCAATGCTGATAAACCTCACTAAACACTCTTATTTATGTTCAGAGCTTGAAGTGTGGACATGAAGAACCAACGTTGCTTCCTTCGTCTGTTGGAAGAGTAGAGGTGCATGAAATAGTATGTGAATTGGTTATATGCTTTGCTTTTAAAAAACACAAATATTTCTTTATTTTTTAAGAAATAGAACATTTTATTGTTTTTATTAGAAGTGGAACATGTTTTGAAGCCGAACATTTTATAAACATGTGATTTTTTTAATTTTTTTAATGATTTTGTGAACAATTATAAATGTTTTTAAATTGGAATCATTTTTTGGGAATTTTCAGCATTTCTTAAAAAGCTTGAACATATTTAAGACATGAATATTTTTTTTGAAACCAGGAACATTTAGAAGCCCTCATTATCTTAAAATAACACACGCTCAGTGCTGGTAAATAAAAAAGGATTCTTGGTGTCCAGACCATGGAGTATAGAGTTAACAAAGTCGTAGTGGTTTCCTTTGATGACACCTCCTTTAGCTTAGCACTATCACCGGGTGGAAGAGTGGTGCATTTATTTTTAGTGGGACATACAAACATTGGAATGTTCTATACTAACCGAGTGTTTAATAACTAATCCAAAAGCTTATTTCAGAATTTTCAAAACATTTGAATGCAAAATGATTGTTACTATGTTGGATTTTTTAGAGACAATTGTTTGTTTGGTTTGGAAGAGTTTACTTTTTTTCATAGCAAATATGCATGTGCGTTGCAACAGGAGAGAAAATTGATGTGTCCACCAGAACACCCATCAGTGTAGCATGGCAGGGGCAAGGAGGCGCATGCATATGGATTGGTCAGTTTCACTTTGACCCTGAGAACCAACCTCTAGTTGGATGGTTTGGAGGGCGGTGGTAGCCCAATATCTGCAGGAATTAAAACCTAGCTTTGACGCTTTCATGTCTCACAAAGGCGAAAAATTATTTTAGTGGATGGCGATTTCATGTCGATAGCGAGACACTTGTGGTGTGTTCATCAATCTCAAGACCCGACGGCTCAGTCTCTCTAGGGTTTAGTGTATGTACGTGTTTGTGAGTCTGCGTCTGTACTTTGTATGCATCAATTTGATGTGTCATGTGTTGTACCACAAGGAGGAAATCATCTCATGTTCTTAGTGACTTATTCATGTTGCCACTTTTCATGTTTACCACCGTCGTCAATGATGATACGATTTTGGGTGTCCGCAATTCGGAAATAATTAATGAACCTACATTCATGTCCTTCGATGTTGCCTCAATCAACATCACACTATCACCGGATGTGAGAGTAGTGGTGCATTGAAGTGGGATTGTGAATATACAGTTATTTGTTCATATTCGAAAGCAAAAAGGTTTTTGCTATGTTGATTTTCTTTTTAGAAAATGTTGGTTGTTTGGTTTGTCAAATTATATTATGTTCCTTTTTTTGCACTTCTTGGACTTGGCCCAGACACAAGCTTCTCGTGTATTGTATGGTCTTTCGTGAAAAAACACATGCACTTCAGAGAGTCAAAAACGGCGTGCTTGCGTCTCTTTCTGTTCCGCATCACAATAACAAAGAAAAGTTTCCTAGCACATAATCTTAGTGTGCATGTATCCAACGGCTTGCAAAGGTGATCGAGACTATGTTAAATCTCAATTGACTAAGATTTAGCGAATCCTTTTAAAATTAGTAGCTAAAATCATTTAAAAAAATATCTACCTAATAATAGCTAGCACAGTGGCCCATGCCATGCGTTGCTACACGTGAAAAACGATGATTGACTTTAAATGCATATTTTCTAATTAGTGCATCTAATTCATTTTTTATAAGTATCAATTTAGTCAAACATATGCCTCTAAGATCCTTCTTGTTCGGCAATACTTTTCTAAAGAAATCTTAGTTTTTGTGACCATATTTATCTTCTGAAGCACACATTTATATACACACGACATACATTTGCAAGTGTTTCTTACCACTCCTATCACCCTTGAGCTAAAATAAGTGGGCCCAGCATAAAATTTCAAATTGGCATATGGGACAACTGAGACCTATAAAGAGTTCATTATGTACGTTAGATATGTATAGTACGGTACATCTAAATAGTTTGCTGAAAAGTCTAAGTGGTAAAGTATAATTTAAACCAATTATCAATCACAAAATTCACAATTATTGTATGTTAGACATTATCAAAGATTAAAAGTTTTACAAAATAACGGCAAAACTGCGCACAAAAGATAAATATATCTAATAGAAACTGCATACACAATTAGCTAGCTAGGTTTTCTTCGATAAGTAGAGCTAGCTAGGTATAACGCTAGTTGGCTAATTGCCAAGGCTTGAAATAATTTTCCCCTGCTTCGTACGACCTGCTAACAGTTGGTCGGACTCCCTTCTTCCGTCTCCCCACCCCACTTCCGGGGTTAATTCCTTCGTTTGGTTTCCACTTCTGCTTATTGACTTCTGACACGACAAGTTTGCCGATGTATAAAAGTTGGTAGAATTGAGTGCAAAGAAGCGAGATGGGACTATTATTTCGGCAACGACCTAATTTTGCAGAAGATGCAGATCAGCTGAGTTGGCTGTGTCCTTTGGATGGATGGCCTTGGTCATCAGTTCGAGACTGACGGGAAGTTTTTTTTGCATCTTTTTTCTTAAAAACGGAAGAATTGTTGACAAGGCCCAGTTCAGTCACGCGGTTGACAGACAACGATTAACACCGCCCAGTCGAGCGGGATAGGACAGACGAAACATAGCGACTTGTACGGACGACGACATGTTTTTAGATAGCAGAGATTAGTACCATCTCGGGTATAAAAAAAATATGGGTAAAGTGAACGGACAACGATAGACGAAAAACAGACGAAATTACGGTGGTAGAAGAGAGATATTTTACATAATTATTGTACTTAAATGAATATGTATTGCAATAAACATGATCCAATCGTATTCATGCTCAACGCAAACACTAAATAACATTTATTTTAAGTTTAACACTAACCCCGAAGGTAAAGGGAGTGTGCGATGGTGATCTTATCAACCTTTGGAATCACTTCCAACTCACATCATCACCTCGCCTTTAACTAGTCTGTGTTTATTTTGCAACTCCCGTTTCGAGTTATTACTCTTAGCAACTGAACCAGTATCAAATACCGAGGGGTTGCTATAAACACTAGTTTAGTACACATCAATAACATGTATATCAAATATACCTTTGTTCACTTTGCCATCCTTCTTATCCGCCAAGTATATATGGCAGTTCCACTTCCAGTGACCATTTCCTTTAAAGTAGAAGCACTCAGTTTCAGATTTGGGTCTAGCTTTGGGCTTCTTCATGGGAGTGGCAACTTGCTTGCCATTCTTCTTGAAGTTCCATTTCTATCCCTTGCCCTTTTACTTGAAACTAGTGGTCTCGTCAACCATCAACACTTGATACTTTTCTTGATTTCTACCTTCGCTGATTTCAGCATCACGAAGAGCTCGGAAGTCGTTTTCGTCATCCCTTACATATTATAGTTCATCACGAAGTTCTAATAACTTAGTGATAGTGACAAGAGAACTTTGTCAATCACTATCTTATCTGGAAGATTAACTCCCACTTGATTCAAGCGATTGTAGTACTCAGACATTCTGAGCACATGCTCACTGGTTGCGCTATTCTCCTCCATCTTGTAGGCAAAATACTTGTCAGAGGTCTCATACCTCTCGACTCGGGCATGAGTCTGAAATACAAATTTCAGCTCTTGGAACATCTTATATGCTCCGTGGTGTTCAAAATGTTTTTAAAGTCCCGATTCTAAGCCATAAAGCATGGTGCACTAAACTATCAAGTAGTCATCATACCAAGCTTTGCCAAACGTTCATAACGTCTGTATCTGCTCCTGCAATAGGTCCGTCACCTAGCGATGCATTAAGGACATAATACTTCTGTGCAGCAATGAGGATAATACTCAGATTACGGACCAAGTCCGCATCATTGCTACTATCATCTTTCATATTATTATTCTCTAGGAACATATCAAAAATAAACGGGGAGCTACATCGCGAGGTATTGATCTACAACATAGATATGCAAAAACTATCAGGACTAAGTTCACGATAAATTAAAGTTCAATTAATCATATTACTTAGGAACTCCCACTTAGATAGACATCCCTCTAGTCATCTAAATGATCACGTGATCCATATCAACAAAACCATGTCCGGTCATCCGTGAGATGGAGTAGTTTTCAATGGTGAACATCTCTATGTTGATCATATCTACTATATGATTCACGCTCGACCTTTCGGTCTCAGTGTTCTGAGGCCATATCTGCATATGCTAGGCTCAGCAAATTTACCCCGAGTATTCCGCGTGTGCAAAACTGGCTTGCACCCGTTGTATGTGAACGTAGAGCTTATCACACCCGATCATCACGTGGTGTCTCGGCACGACGAACTGTAGCAACGGTGCATACTCAGGGAGAACACATATACCTTGAAATTTAGTAGGGGATCATCTTATAATGCTACCGCCGTACTAAGCAAAATAAGATGCATAAAAGATAAACATCACATCCAATCAAAATATGTGATATGATATGGCCATCATCATCTTGTGCTCATGATCTCCATCACCGAAGTATCGTCATGATCTCCATCGTCACTGGCGCGACACCTTGATCTCCATCGTAGCATCGTTGTCGTCTCGCCAACTATTGCTTCTACGACTATCGCTACCGCTTAGTGATAAAGTAAAACAATTACATGGCGATTGCATTGCATACAATAAAGCGACAACCATATGGCTCCTGCCAGTTGCCGATAACTCTGTTACAAAACATGATCATCTCATACAACAAATTATATCACATCTTGTCTTGACCATATCACATCACAGTAAGCCCTGCAAAAACAAGTTAGACATCTTCTACTTTGTTGTTGCAAGTTTTATGTGGCTGCTACGGGCTTCTAGCAAGAACCGTTCTTACCTACGCATCAAAACCACAACGATTTTTCGTCAAGTGTGCTGTTTTAACCTTCAACAAGGACCGGGCGTAGTCAAACTCAATTCAACTAAAGTTGGAGAAACAGACACCCGCTAGCCACCTGTGTGCAAAGCACGTCGGTAGAACCAGTCTCATGAATGCGGTCATGTAATGTCGGTCCGGGCCGCTTCATCCAACAATACCGCCGAATCAAAGTAAGACGTTGTTGGTAAGCAGTATGACTATTATCGCCCATAACTCTTTGTGTTCTACTCGTGCATATAACATCTACGCATAAACCTGGCTCTGATGCCACTGTTGGGGAACACATTAATTTCAAAAAAATTCCTACGATCATGCAAGATCTATCTATGAGATGCGTAGCAACGAGAGGGGAGAGTATGTCCACGTACCCTCGTAGACCAAAAGCGGAAGTGTTTAGTAACGCGGTTGATGTAGTCGAATGTCTTCGGGATCCAACCGATCCAAGCACCGAACGTACGACACCTCCGCGTTCAGCACACGTTCAGCTCGATGACGTCCCTCGTACTCTTGATCTAGTTGAGGCCGAGGGAGAGTTTTGTCAGCACGACGACGTGGTGACGGTGATGATGATGTTACCGGCGCAGGGCTTCGCCTAAGCACTATGGCGATATGATCGAGGTGTGTAACTGTGGAGGGGGGCACCGCACACGGCTAAAAGTGTTGGGGAACGTAGTAATTTCAAAAAAATCCTATGCACACGCAAGATCATGGTGATGCATAGCAACGAGAGGGGAGAGTGTTGTCTACGTACCCTCGTAGACCGTAAGCGGAAGCGTTTATCAACGCGGTTGATGTAGTCGTACACCTTCATGATCCGTCCCTATCAAGTACCGAACGTATGGAACCTCCGCATTCAGCACACGTTCAGCTCGATAACGTCCTCGCCTTCTCGATCCAGCAAGAGGGGCGAAGTGGTAGATGAGTTCTAACAGCACGACGGCGTGGTGACGGTGTTGGTGAAGAACAATTTCCGCAGGGCTTCGCCTAAGCACTACGAAAACTATGACGGAGAATAAACTAGAGGGGACGGGGTTGCCGGCACACGGCTTGGTGTTTCTTGATGTGTCTTGGGTGCTAGCCCTACCCCTCTATTTATATATTGAGCCTTGGGGTCGAAACTTGGATTAAAAGCCTCCACAAAGTCGATTTCACCCGAAAGGCAAGAGTCCTTCTCGGACTCCAGGGCCAGACGCCAGGGTTCCCGGTCCGGGCCCCAGACCCCGGGGCCCTGGGCGCCTGGCCCCTGGACTCCGCAAAACTTCCTTTTGCGCTTTCCAAAAACCTTGTGGGCTTTATCCTTTGGCCCAAATAAAGTGTTCTCGTTCCCAAACATTTCGGGAAACATCCGGAACCTCTTTCGGTGAATTCCGGAACCCTTCCGGAGACCAAACACTATTATCCCATATATCAATCTTTATCTCCGGACCATTCCGGAGTTCCTCGGCCACCAACATACATAACTCATATAATACTATATCGTCAACGAATGTTAAGCGTGCGGACCCTACGGGTTCGAGAACTATGTAGACATGGCCGATACACTTCTCTGGTCAATAACCAATAGCGGAACCTGGATGCCCATATTGGCTCCTACATATTCTACGAAGATCTTTATCGGTTGAACCGCATAACAACATACGTTGTTCCCTTTGTCATCGGTATGTTACTTGCCCGAGATTCGATCGTCGGTATCTCAATACCTAGTTCAATCTCGTTACCGGCAAGTCTCTTTACTCGTTCCGTAATACATCATTCCGCAACTAACTCATTAGTTAAAATGCTTGCAAGGCTTAGTGATGTGTATTACCGAGTGGGCCCAGAGATACCTCTTCGACAATCGGAGTGACAAATCCTAATCTCGAAATACGCCAACTCAACAAGTACCTTCGGAGACACCTGTAGAGCACCTTTATAATCACCCAGTTACATTGTGACGTTTGGTAGCACACAAAGTGTTCCTCCGATAAACGGGAGTTGCATAATCTCATAGTCATAGGAACATGTATAAGTCATGAAGAAAGCAATAGCAACATACTTAACAATCAAGTGCTGAGCTAACGGAATGGGTCAAGTCAATCACATCATTCTCCTAATGATGTGATCCTATTAATCAAATGACAAATCATGTCCATGGCTAGGAAACTCAACCATCTTCGATTAATGAGCTAGTCAAGTAGAGGCATACTAGTGACCCTATGTTTGTCTATGTATTCACACATGTATCAAGTTTTCGGTTAATATAATTATAGCATGAATAATGAACATTTATCATGAAATAAGGAAATAAATAATAAATTTATTATTGACTATAGGGCATATTTCCTTCAGTCTCCCACTTGCACTAGAGTCAATAATCTAGTTCACATTGCTACCTCTTGAGCTTGCGTTGGATTTCCCCAAAGAGGAGAGGATGATGCAGCAGAGTAGCGTAAGTATTTCCCTCAGTTTTTGAGAACCAAAGCATCAATCCAGTAGGAGGCTACGCGCGAGTCCCTCGTACCTACACAAAAACAATAGCTCAACGCAACCAACGCGATTAGGGGTTGTCAATCCCTTCACGGTCACCTACGAAAGTGAGATCTGATAGAGAATATTTTTTTGCTATTTTTGATATAAAGATGCAAAGTAAAATAAAAAGCAAAGTAAAAAAGCAAAGCAATAATAAAGTGATGGAAGATTAATATGGTGAGAATAGACCCGGGGGCCATAGATTTCACTAGTGGCTTCTCTCAAGAGCATAAGCATTTCTATGGTCGGTGAACAAATTACTGTTGAGCAATTGACAGAATTGAGCATAGTTATGAGAATATCTAGGTATGATCATGTATATAGGCATCACGTCCGAGACAAGTAGACCGACTCCTGCCTGCATCTACTACTATTGCAAGAAAAACCAATCTAGTAGGCCAAACCAAACTGATAATTCGAAGAGACTTGCAAAGATAACCAATCATACATAAAAGAATTCAGAGAAGATTCAAATATTGTTCATAGATAATCTTGATCATAAACCCACAATTCATCGGTCTCAACAAACACACCGCAAAAAGAAGATTACATCGAATAAATCTCCACGAGAGAGGGGGAGAACATTGTATTGAGATCCAAAAAGAGAGAAGAAGCCATCTAGCTACTAACTATGGACCCGAAGGTCTGAGGTAAACTACTCACACTTCATCGGAGAGGCTATGATGATGATGTAGAAGCCCTCCGTGATCGATTCCCCTTCCGGCGGAGCTCCGGAACAGGCCCCAAGATGGGATCTCATGGATACAGAAAGTTGCGGCGGTGGAATTAGGTTTTTGCCTCCGTATCTGATCATTCGGGGGTACGTAGGTATATATAGGAGGAAGAAGTACGTCGGTGGAGCTTTCGGGGGGCCCACGAGGCAGGGGTGCATGCCCTAGGGGGGGGGTGCCCTCCACCCTCGTGGACACCTCCTGGCTTCCGTGGCATAGGGTCCAAGTCTCCTGGATCATATTCGGTGAGAAAATCGCGTTCCCGAAGGTTTCATTCCGTTTGGACTCCGTTTGATATTCCGTTTCTTCGAAACACTGAAATAGGCAAAAAACAACAATTCTGGGCTGGGCCTCCGGTTAATAGGTTAGTCCCAAAAGTAATATAAAAGTGGAAATAAAGCCCAATATGTCCAAAACAGTAGATAATATAGCATGGAGCAATCAAGAGATGGAGATATAGATACGTTGGAGACGTATCAGGCATCCCCAAGCTTAATTCCTGCTCGTCCTCGAGTAGGTAAATGATAAAAACAGAATTTTTGATGAGTGCTACTTGGCATAATTTCAATGTAATTCTTCTAATTGTGGTATGAATATTCAGATCCGAAAGATTCAAGACAAAAGTTCATATTGACATAAAAATAATAATACTTCAAGCATACTAACAAAGCAATTATGTCTTCTCAAAATAACATGGCCAAAGAAAGCTATCCCTACAAAATCATATAGTCTGGCTATCTATCTTCATCACACAAAATATTTAAATCATGCACAACCCCGATTTTCAGCCAAGCAATTGTTTCATACTTTAGAATTTTCAAACTTTTTCAACTTTCACGCAATACATGAGCGTGAGCCATGGACATAGCACTATAGGTGGAATAGAATGGTGGTTGTGGAGAAGACAAAAAGGAGAAGATAGTCTCACATCAACTAGGCGTATCAACGGGCTATGGAGATGCCCATCAATAGATATCAATGTGAGTGAGTAGGGATTGCCATGCAACGGATGCACTAGAGCTATAAGTATATGAAAGCTCAACAAAAGAAACTAAGTGGGTGTGCATCCAACTCGCTTGCTCACGAAGACCTAGGGCATTTTGAGGAAGCCCATCATTGGAATATACAAGCCAAGTTCTATAATGAAAAATTCCCACTAGTATATGAAAGTGACAAAATGAGAGACTCTCTATCATGAAGATCATGGTGCTACTTTGAAGCACAAGTGTGGTAAAAGGATAGTAACATTGTCTCTTCTCTCTTTTTCTCTCATTTTTTTTATTTGGGCCTTTTCTCTCTCTTTTTTATGGCCTCTTTTCTTTCTCTTTTTTTATTTTTTTATTTTTCTTTATTTTTCGTCCGGAGTCTCATCCCGACTTATGGGGAATCATAGTCTCCATCATTCCTTTCCTCACTGGGACAATGCTCTAATAATGATGATCATCACACTTTTATTTTTACAACTCAACAATTACAACTCGATACTTAGAACAAAATATGACTCTATGTGTATGCCTCCGGCGGTGTACCGGGATATGCAATGATTCATGAGCGACATGTATGAAAGAATTATGAGTGGTGGCTTTGCCACAAATACGATGTCAACTACATGATCATACTAGCAATATGACAATGATGGAGCGTGTCATAATAAACGGAACGGTGGAAAGTTGCATGGCAATATATCTCGGAATGGCTATGGAAATGCCATAATAGGTAGGTATGGTGGCTGTTTTGAGGAAGGTATATGGTGGGGGTATGATACCGACGAGAAGTGCGCGGTCTTAGAAAGGCTAGCAATGGTGGAAGGGTGAGAGTGCGTATAATCCATGGACTCAACATTAATCATAAAGAACTTACATACTTATTGCAAAAATTTAGAAGTCATCAAAACAAAATATTGCATGCATGCTCCTAGGGGAAGGGTTGGTAGGAGTTAACCATCGCGCGATCCCGACCTCCACACATAAGGAAGACAATCGATAAATATATCGTGCTCCAACTTCATCACATAACGGTTCACCATACGTGCATGCTACAGGAATCACAAACTTTAACACAAGTATTTTTCAAATTCACAACTACTTCCACTAGCATGACTCTAATATTATCATCTCCATATCTCAAAACAATTATCAAGCTTCAATCTTTTCTTAGTATTCAACGCACTCAAAAGAAAATTTCACAAATCATGAATACCAAGCATATTAAGATTTTTAGGCAAATTACCATGCTATCAAGACTCTCAAAATAATCTAAGTGAAGCATGAGAGATCAATAGTTTCTTTAAAACAAATCCACCACCGTGCTCTAAAGTATATAAGTGAATCACTAGAGCAAAAACTATAACGCTCAAAAGATATAAGTGAAGCACAAAGAGCAAAACTATAAGGCTTAAGAGATATAAGTGAAGCACATAGAGTATTCTAACAAATTCCAATTCATGTATGGCTCTCTCAAAAGGTGTGTACAACAAGGATGATTGTGATAAACTAAAAAGAAAAGACGCAAATAATACAAGACGCTCCAAGCAAAACACATATCATGTGGTGAATAAAAATATAGCTCCAAGTAAAGTTACCGATGGAAGTAGACGAAAGAGGGGATGCCTTCCGGGGCATCCCCAAGCTTTGACTTTTTGGTGTCCTTGGATTATCTTGGGGGTGCCATGGGCATACCCAAGCTTAGGCTCTTTCCACTACTTGTTCCATAATCTATCAAAAGATTTCACTCAAAACTTGAAAACTTCACAACACAAAACTCAATAGAAATCTCATGAGCTCCGTTAGCGAAAGAAAACAAAAGACCACTTCAAGGTACTGTAATGAACTCATTCTTTATTTATATTGGTGTTAAACCTACTGTATTCCAACTTCTCTATGGATTATAAACTACTAGCCATAGATTCATCAAAATAAGCAAACAACACACGAAAAAACAGAATCTGTCAAAAACATAACAGTCCGTAGTAATCTTTAACTAACGCAAACTTCTGGAACGTGAAAAATTCAGCCAAAATAGGAAGTTCTAGATAATTTATTTATTGATCTACAGCAAAAATAATCAACTAAAAAGCACGTTTCTGTGATTTATGAAAATTATTCTCGTGCATGCAAAGTTTCTGTTTTCTGTAGCAGAATCAAATTACTATTACCGTAGGTTATCCTAGCGGTCTTACTTGGCACAAACACTAATTAAAACACAAAACACATCTAACCAGAGGGAAGATGGATTATTTATTCCTAAACATAAGAAAAAATCAAAAAACTAAAATAAAATTGGGTTGCCTCCCAACAAGCGCTATTGTGTAACGCCCCTAGCTAGGCATAAAAGCAAGGATAGTTCTAGGTATTGCCGTCTTTGGTAGGCAATCCATAAGTGGCTCTCATGATAGATTCATATGGTAATTTTATTTTATTTCTAGGGAAGTGTTCCATGCTTTTCCTTAACGGAAATTGGAATCTAATATTCCCTTCCTTCATATCAATAATTACACCAATCATTCTAAGAAAAGGTCTACCAAGAATAATAGGACATGAAGGATTGCAATCTATATCAAGAACGATAAAATCTACAGGCACATAATTCCTATTTGCAACAATAAGAACATCATTAATTCTTCCCGTAGGTTTTTTAATAGTGGAATCCGCAAGGTGCAAGTTAGAGAGCAATCATCAAAATCGCGGAAATCTAGCAAATCACACAAAGTTTTGGGCTAGTGGAGACACTAGCACCCAAATCACATAAAGCATAAAATTCATGATCCTTAATCTTAATTTTAATAGTTGGTTCCCACTCATCATAAAGCTTTCTAGGGATAGAAACTTCCAACTCAAGTTTTTCTTCGTAAGATTGCATCAAGGCATCAATGATATGTTTAGTAAACGCTTTATTTTGACTATAAGAATGAGGAGAATTTAGCACGGATTGCAACAAGGAAATACAATCAATTAAAGAGCAACTTTCATAATTAAATTCCTTGAAATCGAAAATAGTGGGTTTAGCGACATCTATGGTTTTGATTGTTGGGGAACGTAGCAGAAATTCAAAATTTTCTACGCATCACCAAGATCAATCTATGGAGTCATCTGGCAACGAGGGAGGAGTGGATCTACATACCCTTGTAGATCGCGCGCGGAAGCGTTCAAGAGAACGGGGTTGATGGAGTCGTACTCGTCGTGATCCAAATCACCGATGATCCTAGCGCCGAAACGACGGCACCTCCGTGTTCAACACACGTACGGAGCAGCGACCTCTCCTCTTCTTGATCCAGCAAGGGGGAAGGAGAGGTTGAATGGGATCCATCAGCACGACGGCGTGGTGGTGGAAAGTAGCGGGATTCCAACAGGGCTTTGCCAAGCGCTGTCGGGAGGAGGTAGAATGTGTCATGGCAGGGAGAAGGGAGCCGCCTAGGGCTTAGGTGTGGCTGCCCTCCCTTCCCCCACTATATATAGGGCCAAGGGAAGGGGGGGGGCGCAGCCTTGCCCCTTCCTCCAAGGAAGGGTGCGGCCACGGGAGGAGTCCAATCCTCCCCAAAAGGTACCCTCGGTGGTGCCTTCCCTTTAGACTCTTCCTTCCCTCATCTCTTGCGCATGGGCCTATTGGGGCTGGTGCCCCTTGGCCCATATAGCCAAGGCGCACACCCCTAAGCCCATGTGGCCCCCGGGGCAGGTGGACCCCCGGACCCCTTTCGGCACTCCCGGCACAATACCGATAATTCGCGAAACTTTTCCGGCGACCAAAACAAGACTTCCCATATATAAATCTTTACCTCCGGACCATTCCGGAACTCCTTGTGACGTCCGGATCTCATCCGGGACTCCGAACAACTTTCGGGTTACCGCATACTAATATCTCTATAACCCTAGCGTCACCGAACCTTAAGTGTGTAGACCCTACGGGTTCGGGAGACATGCAGACATGACCGAGATGACTCTCCGGTCAATAACCAACAGCGGGATCTGGATACCCATGTTGGCTCCCACATGTTCCACGATGATCTCATCGGATGAACCACGATGTCGAGGATTCAATCAATCCCGTATTCAATTCCCTTTGTCTATGCGGTATGATACTTGCCCGAGATTCGATCGTCGGTATCCCGATACCTTGTTCAATCTCGTTACCGGCAAGTCTCTTTACTCGTTCCGTAACACATCATCCCGTGATCAACTCCTTGATCACATTGTGCACATTATGATGATGTCCTACCGAGTGGGCCCAGAGATACCTCTCCGTTTACACGGAGTGACAAATCCCAGTCTCGATTCGTGCCAACCCAACAGACACTTTCGGAGATACCTGTAGTGTACCTTTATAGCCACCCAGTTACGTTGTGACGTTTGGCACACCCAAAGCACTCCTACGGTATCCGGGAGTTGCACAATCTCATGGTCTAAGGAAATGATACTTGACATTAGAAAAGCTTTAGCATACGAACTACATGATCTTGTGCTAGGCTTAGGATTGGGTCTTTGTCCATCACATCATTCTCCTAATGATGTGATCCCGTTATCAATGACATCCAATGTCCATGGTCAGGAAACCGTAACCATCTATTGATCAACGAGCTAGTCAACTAGAGGCTTACTAGGGACATGGTGTTGTCTATGTATCCACACATGTATCTGAGTTTCCTATCAATACAATTCTAGCATGGATAATAAACGATTATCATGAACAAGGAAATATAATAATAATCAATTTATTATTGCCTCTAGGGCATATTTCCAACAGTCTCCCACTTGCACTAGAGTCAATAATCCAGTTCACATCGCTATGTGACTAACACTCAAGGTCACATCCCCATGTGACTAACACCCAAAGAGTTTACTAGAGTCAATAATCTAGTTCACATTACCATGTGATTAACACTCGATGAGTTCTGGGTTTAACATGTTATGCTTGTGAGAGATGTTATAGTCAACGGGTCTGAATCTTTCAGATCCAGAGTATGTACTTCGCAAATTTCTTATGTCATCTTGTAGATGCAACTACTACGCTACATTTGGAGCTATTCCAAATAACTGTTCTACTATACGAATCTAGTTTACTACTTAGAATAATCTGGATTAGTGTCAAAGTTTGCATCGGCGTAACCCTTTACGACTAACTCTTTTACCACCTCCATAATCGAGAAAATTCCTTAGTCCACTAGTTACTAAGGATAACTTTGACTGCTGTCCTGTGATCCATTCTTGGATCACTGTTGTACCCCTTGACTGACTCATGGCAAGGCACATTTCAGGTGCGGTACATAGCATGGCATACCGTATAGAGCCTATGACAAAAGCATAGGGGACGACCTTCGTCCTTCCTCTTTCTTCTGCCGTGGTCGAGCTTTAAGTCTTAACTTCATACCTTACAACTCAGGCAAGAACTCCTTCTTTGACTGGTCCATCTTGAACACCTTCAAGATCATGTCAAGGTATGTGCTCATTTGAAAGTACCATTAAGCGTTTTGATCTATCCTTATAGATCTTGATGCTCAATGTTCAAGTAGCTTAATCCAGGCTTTCCATTGAAAAATACTTTCCAAATAACCCTATATGCTTTCCAGAAATTCTACATCATTTCTGATCCATAATATGTCAACAACATATACTCATCAGAAATTCTATAGTGCTCCCACTCACTTCTTTGGAAATACAAGCCTTACGACCATCAAGTAGTTCTCCACTACACTTTGTTTTCATATATGGATCCTCTCTCGGATTATATGGCCTCGAGCCATTTTGGAATCCAGGCCCACCATCGCTTCTCCATAGCTCGTAGGTTCATTGTTGTCTAGCAACATGACTTCCAAGACAGGATTACGTACCACTCTGAAGTAGTACGCATCCTTGTCATCCCACGAGGTTTGGTAGTGACTTGATCTGAAGTTTCATGATCACTATCATAAGCTTCCACTTCAATTGGTGTAGGTGCCACAGGAACAACTTCCTGTGCCCTGCCATGTGCTCACACACTAGTTGAAGAGACGGTTTAATAACCTCATCAAGTCTCCACCATCCTCCCACTCAATTCTTTCGAGAGAAACTTTTCCTCGAGAAAGGACCCGATTCTAGAAACAATCCCTTATTGCTTTCGGATCTGAGACAGGAGGTATACCCAACTGTTTTGGGTGTCCTATGAAGATGCATTTATCCGCTTTGGGTTCGAGCTTATCAGCCTGAAACTTTTTCACATAAGCGTCGCAGCCCCAAACTTTTAAGAAATGACAGCTTAGGTTTCTCTAAACCATAGTTCATACGGTGTCATCTCATCGGAATTACGTGGTGCCCTATTTAAAGTGAATGTGGTTGTCTTTAATGCCTAACCCATAAACTATCATGGTAATTCGATAAGAGACATCATGGTATGCATCATATCCAATAGGGTGCAGTTATGATGTTCGGACACACCATCACACTATGGTGTTCCAGGCTGTATTAGTTGTGAAACAATTTCCACAATGTCTTAATTCTGTGCCAAACTCGTAATTCAGATATTCATCTCTATGATCATATCATAGATATTTTATCCTCTTGTCACGACGATCTTTCAACTTCACCCTGAAATTACTTGAACCTTTCAATAATTCAGACTCGTGATTCATCAAGTAAATATACTCAACATCTACTCAAATCATCTGTGAAGTAAGAACATAACGATATCCACTACATGCCTCAGCACTCATTGGATTGCACACATCAAAATGTATTACTTCCAACAAGTTGCTTTCTAGTTCCATTTTACTGAAAACGAGGCTTTCAGTCATCTTGCCCATGTGGTATGATTTGCATGTCTCAAGTGATTCAAAATCAAGTGAGTCCAAACGATCCATCTGTATAGAGTTTCTTCATGCATATCTACCAACAAACATGGTTCGCATGTCTCAATCCTTTCAAAAATGAGTGAGTCCAAAGATCCATCAACATGGAGCTTCTTCATGCGTTTTATACCGATATGACTTAAGTGGCAGTGCCACAAGTAGGTGGTACTATCATTACTATCTTATATCTTTTGGCATGAACATGTGTATCACTATGATCGAGATTCAATGAACCATTCATTTTAGGTGCAAGACCATTGAAGGTATTATTCAAATAAATAGAGTAACCGTTATTCTCCTTAAATGAATAACCGTATTGCGATAGACATAAATCATGTCTATGCTCAACGCAAACACCAATCTCGATGGTAGAGGGAACTCGCGATGCTTGATCATATTAACATTGGAAACACTTCCAACACATATCGTCAGCTCACCTTTAGCTAGTCTCCGTTTATTCCGTAGCTTTTATTTTGAGTTACTAACACTTAGCAACCAAACCGGTATCTAATACCCTGGTGCTACTAGGAGTACTAGTAAAGTAAACATCAACACAATGTATATCCAATATACTTCTATCGACCTTGCCAGCCTTCTCATCTACCAAGTATCTAGGGTAATTCTGCTCCAGTGGCTGTTCCCCTTATTACAGAAGCACTTAGTCTCGAGTTTGGGTTCAACCTTGGGTTTCTTCACTAGAGCAGCAGTTGAATTGCCATTTCATGAAGTATCCCTTCGTGCCCTTGCCCTTCTTGAAACTAGTGGTTTCACCAACCATCAACAATTGATGCTCCTTCTTGATTTCTACTTTTGTGGTGTCAAACATCGCGAATATCTCAAGGATCATCATATATGTCCCTGATATATTATAGTTCATCACGAAGCTCTAGCAGCTTGGTGGTAATGACTTCGGAGAACCATCACTATTTCATCTGGAAGATCAACTCCCACTCGATTCAAGCGATTGTTGTACTCAGACAATCTGACCACAAGTTCAACAATTGAGCTTTTCTCCCTTAGTTTGCAGGCTTAAGAAAATCGTCGGAGGTCTTATACCTCTTGACGTGGGCACGAGCCTGAAATCCCAATTTCAGCCCTCGAAACATCTCTATATGTTTCGCGACGTTTCAAAACGTCTTCGGTGCCTCAACTCTAAGCCGTTTAACTGAACTATCACGTAGTTATCAAAATGTGTATGTCAGATGTTCGCAACATCCATAGACAACGTCGAGGTTCAGCACACTGAGCGGTGCATTAAGGACATAAGCCTTCTATTAAGCAATGAGGACAAACCTTAGTTTACGGACCTAGTCCGCATAATTACTACTATCAACTTTCAACTAAATTTTCTCTAGAACATATCTAAACAGTAGAACTGAAGCGCGAGCTACGACATAATTTGCGAAGACCTTTTGACTATGTTCAGGATAATTAAGTTCATCTTGTGAACTCCCACTCAGATAGACATCCCTCTAGTCATCTAAGTGATCATGATCCGAGTCAACTAGGCCGTGTCCGATCATCACGTGAGACGGACTAGTCATCATCGGTGAACATCTCATGTTGATCGTTCTATACGACTCATGTTCGACCTTTCGGTCTCTGTGTTCCGAGGCCATGTCTGTACATGCTAGGCTCGTCAAGTCAACCTAAGTGTTTGCGTGTGTAAATCTGTCTTACACCCGTTGTATGTGAACGTTAGAATCTCACACCCGATCATCACGTGGTGCTTCGAAACAACGAACTGTCTCAACGGTGCACAGTTAGGGGGAACACTTTCTTGAAATTATTATGAGGGATCATCTTATTTACTACCGTCGTTCTAAGCAAATAAGATGTATAAACATGATAAACATCACATGCAATCAAATAGTGACATGATATGGCCAATATCATATTGCTCCTTTTGATCTCCATCTTCGGGGCTCCATGATCATCATCGTCACCGGCATGACACCATGATCTCCATCATCATGATCTCCATCATCGTGTCTCCATGAAGTTGCCTCGCCAACTATTACTTCTACTACTACAGCTAACGGTTAGCAATAAAGTAAAGTAATTACATGATGTTTATGTTGACACGCAGGTCATAAATAAATTAAGACAACTCCTATGGCTCCTGCCGGTTGTCATACTCATCGACATGCAAGTCGTGATTCCTATTACAAGAACATGATCAATCTCATACATCACATATATCATTCATCACATCCTTTGGCCATATCACATCACATAGCATACCCTGCAAAAACAAGTTAGACGTCCTCTAATTGTTGTTTGCATGTTTTACGTGGCTGCTATGGGTTTCTAGCAAGAACGTTTCTTACCTACGCAAAACCACAACGTGATATGCCAATTGCTATTTACCCTTCATAAGGACCCTTTTCATCGAATCCGATCCGACTAAAGTGGGAGAGACAGACACCCGCCAGCCACCTTATGCAACTAGTGCATGTAGTCGGTGGAACCGGTCTCACGTAAGTACGTGTAAGGTTGGTCCGGGCCGCTTCATCCCACAATGCCGCCGAATCAAGATTGGACTAGTAACGGTAAGCATATTGAACAAAATCAACGCCCACAACTACTTTGTGTTCTACTCGTGCATAGAAACTACGCATAGACCTAGCTCATGATGCCACTGTTGGGGAACATAGCAGAAATTCAAAATTTTCTACGCATCACCAAGATCAATCTATGGAGTCATCTAGCAACGAGGGAGGAGTGCATTCTACATACCCTTGTAGATCGCGGCGGAAGCGTTCAAGAGAACGGGGTTGATGGAGTCGTACTCGTCGTGATCCAAATCACCGATGATCCTAGCGCCGAACGGACGGCACCTCCGTGTTCAACACACGTACGGAGCAGCGACGTCTCCTCCTTCTTGATCCAGCAGGGGGAGGAGAGGTTGATGGAGATCCAGCAGCACGACGGCGTGGTGGTGGAAGTAGCGGGATTCCAACAGGGCTTCGCCAAGCGCTGCGGTCGGGCCCCTCTCTCTCTGTCCCTCCGGGATGGATGGTACCACTGACCAGCCCCTGTGCGTTCATGGGAGCGCGCACCCGAGGGAGGTGCGCTTCGTTGGCTTCCACGGGGCGTGGGCTGCGGTTCGGCTTTGTAGGGTGTGGCCTTGGTGGGGGCGCCCGCTGGGTTTGGCCCTTCGTCCGGTTCGCCCCTGCGTCCCGGCTTTGGCTGCCCGTCTATCCGTTTTTGTTTCGTTTGCGCCCCTCGCGGTAGTCTGCTGTCTCTTGACCCGACACTCCATTCTGTCTCTAACGTCGCTTAACATTCCCTGTTTCGCATGGCGCTCCGTTCCTCCTATCGTCTTTGCGGGATTTCCACGTTGCTTGAATCCTATCCCTTGTGCCTCGGCGGTGGGTCGTCTATCAGCTTCTCGCCTTTTCGTTCCGACTCCGTTAGTCCTCACCACAAGTCAGCTCCGCCTGTGCTGTTGCTGGATGCTCTGTCTTATTGGGGTACTCGACTCATGTATGTAAAAGTGGTTTTCGCCGCGCAGCTAATGAATAAATCCTTTTGAGCTCATAAGAGTTTTTGTTGGCTGCAATGTTGTTCCTTTCCACCCTCGGGCTATGTGTTCTGCGACTCTGTTTAAATGGCTCAACACAACCGCTAGTTTTTGTTTCCTTGAGCCTTCTTTGGGCAATTAGCTCTGCCTATCCTATGACTGTGTCTGCATAATCATTATCAAGCGCGCCCGGTTTACTCGAGTCGTAGACAAAGGCGCAGAGGTGAGCACGGGGGGCGAAAAGCCTTAGTAGGATCGAAAGTATGTTTAAGGGGGGGAAGATTAGCCACCTACTGTGAAACCTTACCCTAAGGATCAAACAATCACTTAAACCTTTTTCCAGCACACCTATTTTAGTTCTTAATCGGGCAGATTTTTATCAAGCACTAATGCGGGTTCAGTTCCGACACGTACACGGCTACGTAGAGACCAGTGGATTCCAGTCCACATTTCGACATTACATATCCAAGCAAGCATGCAAAGAGTATATTGGCAGCGGAAAGTAAAGCATGCAACTTGCAAGAATGTAAAGGGAAGGGTTTGGAGAATTCAAACGCAATTGGAGACACGGATGTTTTTCCCGTGGTTCGGATAGGTGGTGCTATCCTACATCCACGTTGATGGAGACTTCAACCCACGAAGGGTAACGGTTGCGCGAGTCCACGGAGGGCTCCACCCACGAAGGGTAATGGTTGCGCGAGTCCACGGAGGGCTCCACCCACGAAGGGTCCACGAAGAAGCAACCACCCACGAAGGGTCCACGAAGAAGCAACCTTGTCTATCCCACCATGGCCATCGCCCACGAAGGACTTGCCTCACTAGCGGTAGATCTTCACGAAGTAGGCGATCTCCTTGCCCTTACAAACTCCTTGGTTCAACTCCACAATCTTGTCGGAGGCTCCCAAGTAACACCTAGCCAATCTAGGAGACACCACTCTCCAAGAAGTAACAAATGGTGTGTAGGTAATGAACTCCTTGCTCTTGTGCTTCAAATGATAGTCTCCCCAACACTCAACTCTCTCTCATAGGATTTGGATTTTGTGGAAAGAAGATTTGAGTGGAAAGCAACTTGGGAAGGCTAGAGATCAAGATTCATATGGTAGGAATGGAATATCTTGGCTCAACACATGAGTATGGTTACTCTCTCAGAACATATGAGTTGGAATTGTGTATGGTGCTCTGCTGGCCTTATAATACCATGAGCTCACGGCTACTGGTTCTCACTTTCCCGGTCCATGAACCTCCCTTCATTGCAGCGTGCGCCCGCTTCGCGGAAGCAGTGGTGTCGTGTCTTGTCATTTATCCCTGCTTGTGAGTGTCGCTGTTTCTTTACTTCTACTATTTCCACATTCAAATCGGAGGCCGTACGAGCTTTGGGCACACGCCGCGGTACCTACTTACCGTACGCTGCTCGCTCTCCTCATCACAGGTCGCTCCTCCGCCGGCCGCGAGAATAATTTCCTCCAACCGTCTATTCCACGCTCCCCTACCATTGGTCCTACAAATCCTGTCCGTACCATCCGCGACCTGCCCCCCCCGTTCTTGAGATCGATACACCTCACCCAGCACGAGCCCCTCGGGCTATAGGTGCCGGTTATACCACAGCCCGCTAGAACAACTGGGTTACAACCCCTTAAGTGACTCTGTCCCACTGCAGATTTATCCCTCATCTCGGGTGCACGGACCGCGACCTCCAGACCCGAGGGCCTCGCTCTCGCTCCCGCGCAACTCGCTTTCCCAAGCTCCAGCGGAAACTTCTCTCCGTATACTGGTTCACCGCAGCGCCCCGCTTATTGCGCGCCTCAAGACCGCTAAGTCTTTACTGCGCTCGAGGCTACACACTGCCACGACCCAAATTCCAGTAGCCGCTACTCTAACACCCTGCAGGTTGACGGTACCCCGACTCTCACTCATTTTGTCAATATCCTAGGGCAAGGGCGACCTGAAGACTGCCCAAAGCTTGCGGACGACGAGGCTATGGGCTCCGGCATCAGGTGCAGCAAACTGCAGGTGCCACCCGGGTCTGACACGACTGACTTATCAGGCTCAGCGCATGTGAAGGAACGACACCGACCAAGCATGTACCAAGGGAGAAGACACTCACCAGCTCGAGGAATCTCTTCAGCGCAGTCCTGAGAGTTCAAATCCTTGGGCTAGCCAGCCGTTATTGGGGTACACAGAGAAAGAGCGGCGAATTTGAAGAAGCCACCCGCGCTCGAGCGGCCCGCGCATCGTCAACGGCCATCCACGGCTGTGTAGGAGCTGAGAAACCGACCGAAGAGGAGGACGGTCGCCTTGGGCCACCCCCAGGAACTGTTTCTGGTCGAGAGCGGAGCGAAGCACTGGGTGGAAGGCGGAGTGAAGCGGATCCTACTGAGGAGAGTTGTCTTGGACGACTCGTGTGCTGCGGCGGCGCGAAGCAGGTGGTAGGGGATCTGCTGGTGATGAGCGGTGGGCGGCCCGATAACCGGCCGGCGCGGCGCGGCGGTGGTGAGAAAAGAGATTGTGCGGTGAAGGCAAATGGAAATTACTGGCCTAAAGCCAGTATAAGAAATGAGGCCTGCTAGAGGAATTTTAGATCCTCGACGATATAGCATGCTCTGCACGTAGCACCTTGTCCTTCCTTTCAGTCCTAGCAATAGAGTCTTTTTCTTAGTTATTTGGACGTCCCTATGGTCTTTACAGTCGGCATTATGGAAGCTCACCATTCTTCAGTCTCTTGACTGACCTCGGATCTTGTATAATTTCTGGTAGGAAAAACCGCTCAAAAGTTTAGTGCCTATGATTTCTGCAAATAAAAAACCGGAGTGAGTCATCTAGCTTGATAATGGAATCAAGCGATATCAATATTCTCAGCAAATAAGATGGTACAATAGGTACACACGAGATGAGTTTGGGCTTAGGGTTCAGGATCAAAATGTGCGATATACCCATAGAGGAAATGTAAGTATTACGAGCATCTTACCAACATGACTCAACACGGGTTTTTGAGAAGACATGGCAATCGTAAGCTAATACCCCCGATCGGAGATGTAAGTCAAAGCAGGTCTGGGAGACGCTTTACTGACACTGCTAGAATGGTTACCTATTCGCAGACACAACGAAAAAACCTATGTCATCACTCGACCTCGCTTGCAATAAGCTATCATGAGCGGAGCCCATTGAGGTTGCTATCTCGCAATGCTCAGGATCGGAAACTTAGGGGCGCAACCACCTTTTGTTGATCACTTGCTGACGTAATGGATTCAAGAATGGATCTCACCGAAAGAGTACAAAACACTTATAACAAATAGCTCTGCAAAAAATAGACGTCTCGTAACAACCGAAAGCTGCTCCTGTATGAGACTATTGTGATCGAGATTTTATTTAGCCCCCATAAATCCTTCACCATTGCTCCGCCTTGGAGATAGCATTTACTTGCTGAACGGGTTCTCTTATCACATCAATTTCGCCCACATTATCTCCAAAAGGGCCAGCCTCGTTGAGACTGGCTTACCCCACTGCAAATGCATAGCTAGATAAACTTCATATTCGGGTGTGGGAATAGGAGTGAGGGGCCAATGAAGGATTGGAAGAAGTCATACATGACGCCTACATCTTACCAATGGTATTTGATTGTTCAGGTAAGTACTAACCGAATGATAAAAGCAACATACACGTTAACCGAGAACAGATGTGAGCACCTTCTAGTTACTCGTTCCGTACACTCATTCCCGGTGATCAACTCCTTGATCACGTTGTGCACATTATGTATTGAGGATTTGGACTAGTACACCACAAAGACACACGCGTGAGTTTCGGCACGCAGCTTCCGCGCTACATAGCCCCCGCGCAGACTGTCGCCTTATCCGTCCTACTCAGCCAACGAAAAGCCGAAAATCTACGGCCAGATGCACGACTTCTTGGCCCCGGCTTTGTGGCGGTGAGAAGCTGGCTCAGCTCGTAGTAAAAATACGGCAGACGCGGCCCCTCAAGGCCCAAACAGATGCAGCCCGACGTAAGGATCACACCGAAGGCAAATGGAGAAGACAATGATAACCCATCACTAAACCGGTTCAAGCCGTAATCAACGAGGAGTGACAAATCCCCAGTCCGAAATGAACCGGACAATTACGTGACCAACGACAGCAGGCCCAATACAGACCAGCAGAGTATATCTCGCGCCGAGAGTATACCTGTAAGTGTACCTCTGATTGCCAAAATCAGTCCCCCCCAGTTCTCACGTTGTCGCACAGATAATTGGCACAAATAGCAAACAAACCAAGTTTGCTCCGGGCCATATTAAAAGACGCCAGCCCCCTACGGTATATTGGAGGATACAGCACGAGGAGTCTTGCGCGAGCCAGGAAGACAATGGCCGATACTGCCATGCGCTGCCTAGCAAACATAGAGAGGGAAGATGGTTTCATCCCTTCACAATTGAAAATTAAGAGGTAAAAGCTCTATTAGTACTAATTACAAACCTACATGAATCTTACTGCTAACATGCAGTGGATAGCGGAGTCACATGCGCATCGTGCTAGTTTGATCCCGATCAAGTAGCCTCGCACCCAAATCAATCATTCCATGCGTTCGCATAAGCCATCAATGATGTTGAATGGGATCACGGCGATTCTTTACGACAAGATTTTACAAGTGTTCACCGACTCGGTCAATGTCCATGGCATATCATTGATGTTCACGTAAAACGACAGGCTAAGGAAGCGCACATTCCACTTATGACTTCTATTCAGTGACTACATGCCCGCAACTGGCCGAGTTCACTTCAATACGATCATAGCAACACAAATACCTTTCAAAGAGGCTGTATCAATATCCGAGGTTGTGAGAGACAGGCTCGTGTTACGTGTACAATTCATACACTAGTGGCTCATCCGCCAAAATCCAGCTAACATTCTAAGCAAAGTGAGTTAATGCTTTCTATATTCCGTCCCCTACAATACAATTGTAGCATGGATAATTAAACAGATTATCAATCGACAAGTCAATATAATAATAATAATTTATTTAACGTCGCAGCGTGACTGAGCGACATCAGACTTGCTCGCAACAAACACTTGATTAGGCATCGCCCACCCTCTACTATCACATTGCTCTATGCAAAACTCTAGGCAATAACCTCGTATCTGAAGACTGCTACGTAAACGGTGACACACTCACTACAGTTTGCGATTCAATTATGATCGACAAAATAGAGATATGATAGGGGAAAACGATCAACTACAACTCTCTTAGATCATTCAGTAGCTTTATTTTACATACAGATCTTCGGAAGAACACGCTTATATAAAGTGCATCTATCATATGACACAAATCAAACAAGACGAGCAGGAGTGCATCACACAGAGCAAGAACCTACATGGCTACCGAGCCCATGGACACCGTAAGGAGGATGCTCAAACACCTGCACCGCGATCAATCTTGAGGCATTTCGTAAGAGAGTTCGAAGCTGATGCTGTGATTGGCTCTGTTCCAGCCAGAGATTCTAATATGTGAATAACACTAGCAGGGAAATGACAAAGCGACATCTATAAATCCAATGGAGATCGCGCCGAGGTCATAATTGCTACGTCTTGTGGCAACAGTATTAGCGTGTCTCAACTAATCCGAACAAGGTTTAATATCTTGCATCTGACATAACTTTACATACTTTGATTAGAATTCGCAATTCATTGATTCAAGTCTCAACTCCTTAGCACAGCTCTACGAATGCCTGAATACTCGTGTCACTCAAAATCTTAAGGGAACTAGTTTAAGAATCTTGATAACATCACAACAGATGATACGGAACAGATCGGGAATCTCAGGAACAGACATACTAACTCCATGTTTGGAGAATTTATGACCCCTAACTGAGCGACACATTAATCTAAACAACTTGTTATTACTAAACATTCACTTCAGTATCTATTCCCTCTTTCATTTCACATTCGCACTGGCACCCCATAAAAAAAAGTCGCGATAAAAACAAGCACGCTACACATGTCTTATTTTTACTTCAATTCTGTTATTACGCCGAAACCACCGTAATACCGCATACAGGTAACTTAGATAGCAAAACCAAACACACACATAAACAGGTGGTAGTAGCAGATGGACAACATCTTCATAAGTTTTAGAAACAACGGTCACGTCCGTCCACTACACGCCTCATAGTCTGACCTATCTTCCGTTGATCAAGCTCCAGAGGTTAAGTTTGCCGACATCCCCTCGGACCATTCCGCGATGTCATCCCTTAGCATAATCCGCATACCCCCTCCGAGCATCCACATGATTAGCAAGCGATGCACTGCTGTGCGACAAAGACACTCCCCACAGTCCCCCACAGCGCTAGCACATAGCATCATTCGTTCAGACTTCGCTTCCTGTATGCCCTACAGGCCTTCTTCTACATGGTCAATATCCCACGCTTGTCTTAGACCATCCAGATTGTGCACACACCTTCCCCCTTCTCCCCCCCTCTCATTCTCACCACGCATACACGCTAGCGCCATCGCCCTCTCTGCCGCGTGGGCTCGACCCAAAGCTACACCGTCATCGGATATCTCCGCTAACTACCGGCTTTGCGCGCCCTCATCACCCGTCAAGCCGTCGATTCCAACACACACCGCGGTACGCCCCCGTCTCCCCAGACCATAGTGCCTCCTGTCCTGGGGTTGGGTTTCACCTCTCCATCGACCCGACCATCTCCCTCCTCCTGCTCCTGAGCTTCGAACATTACTCAGGCTCACCCCATCCTCCCATCCCACACTACGTCAATTCACACCCGCCCAGATTCACCCTCCCCTCCCCAACCACAGTGTAACAAAGACCGAGAACGCCGGTATAACAACGGGGACAGCCGCTCCACCCTTCGGGTCACGACACTTCATCATAATGTGCCACCAGACGGATCAACAGCGAGTCGCCGTCACGGGACTGAAGTTTTCCGCGAACAGTAACAGAGACTCTGCCCTACGGCGTCGGTTTTCAGGTCAATCTTCTAACAACATCTTACTAGTCCCATTGCAGGCTCCATCCATCCCACCAAGTATAATCTCACTCTCACTCAGCGAAAGCTCAAGATTGGGCCATGCGCATCGACGTGAAAGACCGCGAACACTCGACCACCTAGATGCCTACAGCCCACCGCCCCACAACGGATCGGCTGGGGCGTCAACCGGCCCCCAAATGCCTTCAACGCCACTCTTGCAGTCCTTTGATCATTTCGTATCCGATCCCCAACGATGCCACCATTGATCTCTACGCGCCAACACACGCCCCCAATGCACTAATCCATCGTGGAGCGGCGGATGAGCGTGTCTGCCCGCACTCTCGAATGACCTTCACGCTCTTCCTGTGCCACCCTGTCTCTCTTCACCCACCCACGATCGAACCCTAGGGCACCACCCCCCCCCCCCCCCCCCCCCCCCCCCCCCGCCCCCCCCCCACCCCCCCCCCCCCCCCCCCCCCCCCCCCCCCCCCCCCCCCCCGCCACCACCCCCCCCCCCCCCCCCCCCCCCCCCCCCCCCCCCCCCCCCCCAACACCCCCCCCCCCCCCCCCCCCCCCCCCCCCCCCCCCCCCCCCCCCCCCCCCCCCCCCCCCCCCCCCCCCCCCCCCCCCCCCCCCCCCCCCAGTTTCACTTGTCATTAGCCACTGCCAAACCCTAGCAATTCGGTTCTACCGATAGGATCTCGGTCTCACCGAGATGGGATTGCAAACTCTCTGTTTCCCTTTCGTAACTTTTCGGTCTCACCGAAAGAGCGAATCGGTCCCACCGAGATTGCAATGTAAACTCAGTGTTTCCCTTTGTAACTTTTCGGTCTCACCGAAAGAGCAAATCGGTCCCACCGAGTTTGCCTGACCAACTCTCTGGTTAGCTAATTACCAAATTCGGTCTCACCGAGTTTGTGTAATCGGTCTCACCGAGATTACGTTATGCCCAAACCCTAACCATATCGGTCCCTACCGAGTTGCATGTCAGTCCCACCGAAAATCTCTAACGGTCACTAGGTTTACATTTTCGGTCCGACCGAGTTTGTTTGATTCGGTCCCACGAGATTGGAAAACTGTGTGTAACGGTTGGATTTTGTGTGGAGGCTATATATACCCCTCCACCTCCTTCTCATTCGAGAGAGAGCCATCAGAACACACACACACCATTCCAACTCATATGTTCTGAGAGAGAACCACCTACTCATGTGTTGAGACCAAGATATTCCATTCCTACCATATGAATCTTGATCTCTAGCCTTCCCAAGTTGCTTTCCACTCAAATCTTCTTTCCACAAATCCAAATCCTATGAGAGAGAGTTGAGTGTTGGGGAGACTATCATTTGAAGCACAAGAGCAAGGAGTTCATTACCTACACACCATTTGTTACTTCTTGGAGAGTGGTGTCTCCTAGATTGGCTAGGTGTCACTTGGGAGCCTCCGACAAGATTGTGGAGTTGAACCAAGGAGTTTGTAAGGGCAAGGAGATCGCCTACTTCGTGAAGATCTACCGCTAGTGAGGCAAGTCCTGTGTGGGCGATGGCCATGGTGGGATAGACAAGGTTGCTTCTTCGTGGACCCTTTGTGGGTGGTTGCTTCTTCGTGGACCCTTCGTGGGTGGAGCCCTGTGTGGACTCGCGCAACCGTTACCCTTGGGTGGAGCCCTGTGTGGACTCGCGCAACCGTTACCCTTCGTGGGTTGAAGTCTCCATCAACGTGGATGTAGGATAGCACCACCTATCCGAACCACGGGAAAAACATCCGTGTCTCCAATTAGCGTTTGAATTCTCCAAACCCTTCCCTTTACATTCTTGCAAGTTGCATGCTTTACTTTCCGCTGCCAATATACTCTTTGCATGCTTGCTTGAATTGTGTGATGATTGCTTGATTGTCCTAAAATAGCTAAAATCTGCCAAGAACTAAAATTGGGAAAAGGTTAAGTTTTTATTTTGTCAAGTAGTCTAATCACCCCCCCTCTAGACATACTTTCGATCCTACAGTGTAGCATATCAAATTGTTCGTCTCGACGAGTACTTCATTTCAATTCCATTGCGCCATGTTCATTTGAGTTCTCTTGATGCCCTAAATGCTTGTTGCAAGAGTGCTATGCAATTAGTTTCAGATTCTTATCAGAGTTTGGACACTTTGTCATTTTTGCCATGTTAATGTGTGCCTCCTATGATCTTGAGCCCTACATGTGTTTTGAAGTATGCCATGCCATCTTTACAGGGGTGTATGTCCATGTATGTTTGTGATCTTCTGTGGTGACTAGCACAAGCATGCAAAGTAGCTCTCGTAATGTTCGCTGATTTCAGGGACTTAGAAATCTTACTAAGTCATTTTTCCCTGATTATATTTTTATGCCATGTATTCTGTTGCTACAGAGTGATCCATGCCTCTTTTGAGCATGATCAGTAAGGATGTTTTGTAGATATTGTTATCTATCCATCCATGTCTTTGTTTGCAATTATGGATCACCCTAGCTTGACTCAATTCGAGCTCTACTTTTGCTATAAAATGTTCCTGGCAGAATGTTTACGTGTTAAGCATTTTTGCCGAGTTGTGTAGTTGATCCATGCATGCTTATGAGGTTGTTCTTGCATGTTTAGCTTCTATACCATGTCTACTTGCTGGGTGTATGCTTAGTTTGTCATGCAATGCCTTGTGGTGAGTGCATCGAGCTCGAAACATGCCTACTTAATATCTGTTTTGCCATGCTCCAGGTTTTCTTACTAAGTCTGAATCTGTTAACGAAAGTTGCTATGTTCACATGGTGCCATTGTATTTTCTGATCCCTTTTGGCTTATGGTCAGTAAGGGACTTTTGTTGTGGTTTGAGTAGCTTCATGCATGCCTTGCTTTGCCATGATATGTTCCTGTAGCATGTTAACTTGCTCTAAACATTGCTCCTGATATTAAATTCCTGACATGTTGTTAAATTTCACTAAGTCTGTAACCTGTTATCTTTTGCACTTTTGCCATGCTTGTTTGGACCTGCTATTGAGTGAATTAGCCGTAGCTCAGTGTTCATGTTTTGTCAACTATCTTGAGTGGATCCTGCCATGTGTTTTGTTGTTATGTTAGAGTGCAGTAGCCTTGTTGTTATTGATGCATTTAGATGGCCTCGTGCTGTTAATCGCAGACCGGTGCCATTTTGTTTTGCTGTCATTTGCAAACCGTGCATCTGATTCCGGTGATCTTTATATCGATTTCGACCGAAATAACTCATCTTTCAGTCGCACTCTTGGTTTTCCAAGTTGAGGCCAGGTTCAATCTTTCCTTTCCTGAAACATGCAATATGCATGCATAACCACCCCGCATATCATGCCATGTTTTGCATCATGTTGCTTGTGCATTGCACGTGGTTGATTGTTCTCCCTTTGCTTGTGTTCTTGCTTTGGGTAGAGCCGAGATGCGAGTACGTGACTGAGGAACCCGTTGAGTACGCTTACGAGGATCAAGCTAACGTCAACTCGGAGAACTTTGCAGGCAAGATGACCATACCCTCGAAATCACTTCTATCTTTGCTTGCTAGATGCTCGCTCTTTTGTTATGCCTATGCTACGATACCTACCACCTTGCTTATCATGCCTCCCATATTGCCATGTCAAACCTCTAACCCACCTTGTCCTAGCAAACCGTTGTTTGGCTATGTTACCGCTTTGCTCAGCCCCTCTTATAGCGTTGCTAGTTGCAGGTGAAGATTGGAGTTTGTTCCTTGTTGGAACATGTTTATTGTTGGGATATCATTATTATATCTTGTCTACTTTAATGCACCTATATACTTGGTAAAGGGTGGAAGGCTCGGCCTTATGCCTGGTGTTTGTTCCACTCTTGCCGCCAGTTTCCGTCATACCGGTGTTATGTTCCTTGATTTTGCGTTCTTACACGGTTGGGTTGTAATGGGAACCCCTTGACAGGTCGCCTTGAATAAAACTCCTCCAGCAATGCCCAACCTTGGTTTTACCATTTTCCACCTAGCCTTTTTCCCTTGGGTTTCGGACTCAAGGGTCATCTTTATTTTAACCCCCCCGGGCCAGTGCTTCTCTAAGTGTTGGTCCAACCTAAGCGATGTTCGGCACCCCCTGGGCAACCAGAGTCTATGCCAACCCGATGTCTGGCTCATCCGATGTCCCCTGAGAACGAGATATGTGCAGCTCCTATTGGGATTTGTCGACACATTCGGGCGGCTTTGCTGGTTTAGTTTTACCATTGTCGAGATGTCTTGTAACCGGGATTTCGAGTCTGATCGGATCGTCTTGGGAGAAGGAATATCCTTCGTTGACCGTGAGAGCTTGTGATGGGCTAAATTGGGACACCCCTGCAGGGATTTGATCTTTCGAAAGCCATGCCCACGGTTATGGGCAGATGGGAATTCGTTAATGTCCGGTTGTAGAAAATCTTAAACTTAACTTAATTAAAATGAATCAATAGAGTGTGTGTCCGTGATGGTCTCTTTTCGGTGGAGTCCAGGAAGAGAACATGGTCTCGTGTTATGATTTAACGTAGGTTGTTCTAGGATCACTTCTTGATCATAGTTTTTCGATCATGCCTTGCCTCTCTCTTCTCGCTCTCATTTGCGTATGTTAGCCACCATATATGCTAGTGCTTGCTGCAGCTCCACCTCATACCTTTTCCCTACCTATAAGCTTAAATAGTCTTGATCGTGAGGGTGTGAGATTGCTGAGTCCCCGTGACTCGCAGATTACTTCAAAACCAGATGCAGGGGACCGATGATACCGCTCCAGGAGATTCGACTGAGCTCAAGTGGGAGTTCGATGAGGACTCAGGACGATACTACGTTTCCTTTCTAGAAGATTAGTAGTGGAGCCCAGTTGGGCGATCGAGGACATTATGCATTTGGGGTTGTCTTTATTTTGGTGCCGTAGTCGTACCTTGATTGTATCTGGATGGATGTAATGATATTTATGCTATTGTGTGATGTGGCGAGTGTAAGCCAACTATGTACCTCTTTTCCTTATTCATTACATGGGTTGTGTGAAGATTACCCCACTTGCGACATTGCTTACAATATGGTTATGCCTCTAAGTCGTGCTTCGACACGTGGGAGATATAGCTGCATCGTGGGCGTTACACTAGGCCTAGTTGATCCCATGGGGAGGCCAAGGTTTGTGAAGGGCATACTTTCTTTCTTATTACATCCAAGGATGTTAGCCAAGTGCATTTCTCTATCATCAAATAAATTGATAGGTACAAGGGAGGATTATTATAGTTCACTTTAAGTCCAGTAAATTCAAAGAATATGTTTAGAACATGCATTAAGTGTGATATTGCTGAGGTTCCCAGCAGGCAAGATGATGAGTGTGTCATCAACATATTGAATGGAAGAATATGTCATGTTACCTTGAAATTCAATGGGGGAGTATATGTGGTCCTCATGACAATCTTTATTAATAAGAACCTGTAACAATTCAACAGAAAAGACAGTGGGTCACCCCGTCTAACACCTCTTTTGCATTTGATAATCTTGCCAAGTATGCCATTGAGGATGACAGATGCTTATGCGGTTCTAAGAATCATTTTGATCCACCTGATCCACTTATTGCTAAATCTAAGGTGTTCTAACATAAAAATATGGCACTATAGCCCATCTTATCAAATGCCTTCTCAAAATCAATTTTGAATATAACAATCGCCTTTTTTAGATCTATGACACATACATGGATATATTCAAATGCCCAGGAAAGGCAATCCTGAATGGTTTTAGTTTTGATAAGTCCATATTGATTTTTGCTAACCAGAGGAATGACAATATTTTGAACTTTTTTAGCTAGTATCTTGGTAAGTATTTTAATGGGGGTACTCACCAATGAACTTGGCCTAAAATCATTAGGGGTCTCACGATTATCTTTTCTAGGGATTAAGGCAATATTTGAAAAGTTGGTAGGTGTGAGACCCACTATTTCATCACAGAAATCCTGTATGAATTTATAAAAGTTATCCTTGATAATGTGCCAGCATTTCTTCAAGAATATGCTATTAAATCCGTCAGGTCGAGGGAATTTGTCATTTGGCATAGTTTTGATCATCTCATCAATTCCCTCATGTGTGAAAGGTATTTCTAGATCCTTTAGGTCAACATTGTTGGTGTCAAAGTTGATATAAGTGTCATCAGTCATTCTAAGTCTCTCTTTAAATGATTGCCATAGCATTGCAGCTTTCTGTTCATGGTCATGGACAATGACATTGTCAAAAGATAAACTGATGGAGATATAGTTATTTTTGAAGACATGTGTACTAATGGCATGAAAGAATTTAATATTTTAATCAACCAGATAGCCCATCTGATGTTGGCTTTAGTTCTCCAGTACCTCACCTTGGTTTCCAAGAGTTTATTTGTGCGTATAATAAGAACTTTCTTGAAGTTATTTTCTTGAATAGTTAAGAGCATTTGGTCCTCTAGTCCATCTAGGATTTTCAATTGTTTTGTTGAGTTGAGATAGTTTCTTACTCCAAGATTTCAAACATTTTCTGATGGATTTGAATTTTGCCACTATTTTCTATAGATCTAGATAATAAGTGCAATTCTTCCAATAGTTATCAATAGTGTCAATAAAACAATCAAATTTAGTCCAGAATTCCTCAAATCTAAATATTTGGCATTTAGGTATATGACTTTCTATTTGGACCTTAATAGGTACATGATCAGAAGAAAATTTTGCAATAAAAACAATCATGGTATTTGGGCATCTAGTGGTCCAATTAGAATTGGTAAAAATCCAGTCTATTTTTTCCAGTAGGGGAAATTCCTGCATGTTACTCCAAGTGTACTGCCGGACTTTAAGAGGAATTTCAACCAAGTCATGATTCACAATGATGTTGTCGAACATCATCATCATGTTGTTGTTGTCCCCACCAACTATGTTTCTATCATCTAGGCTTCTGATGAGGTTTAAATCACCTACAATTAGCCACTGCTCTATGGTGGGAGTATCTAAGTTCATCAGCCAATTAGTGACTTCCAACTTGCCTTTAGTAGAGCTAGGGCCATAAAAATTGGTGAGATACCAAGTAGAATTATCCAATGGTTAATGGTTGTAATCTTTGGATATCAAGATGTCTTTAAATAATTACCATTCCAAATAGTAATTATACCACCAGAGCTCCCTTGTGATGGTACATAGATGAACTGACTGAATCTTTTGGGGTAGAAATCCTAATATATGATTGGTCAAATAACTCCCCTTTTGTTTCCTATATGGTAAGTATGCAACATGTAGTTTTATCCACTTTAAGTCTACTGCCAATCCATCTGTCAGAGGATTTGATGCCTCTCACATTCCAATTAACTATTCCAACTTCTATTCATGATCATTGCCGAGGAGAGTTGATTGTCTCATGCACGAATTAGCATAACATGAGATATATTCATACCATATGAAGATAATTACTAGAATATAGTAACTGCATTGGACAAGGACTACATCATGCATATATGCCAGACAGTACATGATGTTTATAATGATAATGGACTCCTCATAACATGCATAACTAAAAGTGGAGTACAGATAGCAGACATAATGTGCCCACATGCACCAACAATATAATTAATTGCAGAACATGCTCATTCCACTTTAAGTCTATTGTCAAGCAAGCAGGCGCGAAGCTAGCAAAACAACCCGGTAGGGCTTGCCGGGCGAGCCGTGATGTGACATTGAGCAGCGCATTTAATATGCTCTGTCATCCTATAGAGTTAGTTGTGATAGCACTGTTTGCTATCTAATCAGTATGTAAAGACTGATTTGCCACTGTGGTGGCCCCTTAATCTATAAAAGGAGGCCCATGGCAACTATAGAAGGGATTCAGACCCCCATACACGCGTAGCTCCTCTCGCCCCGAGACAGCCTTACCGGGCAAGAGCGCTGCGCTTCTCCACCATTTTCCACCATCAATCCACCAAAGCAGGAGTAGGGTTTTACGCCTCGCGGCGGCCCGAACCTGGGTAAAACTGCCTGCATGATCTCTGTTGTGCTGCGTTACGCTTCTCCGCTCTTTGTGTAATGTGCTCATTCCCCCGCCGAACCAAAAGGGGCTCTTGGTCCCATAGGTGGCCGTGGTTTCCCATGACATCTTTGGCGTGCTAGGTAGGGGGGTCACTTGCGTGAACCCGAGAGCGTGAGCAGCGTATCATCTTCACCGCCTTTTTCATCATCGACGGCTCCATCGACTATGGCGCCCAAGAAGAAGTTCGGTGCCGTAGCTCACCCGTCCACGTTAAAGGCCCAGCCGTCTGCGGCCACCGACACCGTGGGGAATGCGGAGGCGCATGAGGATGTGGGCGCCGCGGGGGACGTGGTCGATGCAGGCGACATTGTCACCACCTCCCCCGCAGCCGAAGCAGTAGCGGGAGGCACCGGAGAAGAGCATCACCAACAACATCCCGACGACCACGCTGTGTGAGGTACAGGTAGAGAGATTATTCCTTCTGTCCCTCCTGGCCTGGCCGAGAGGCATAGTCGTGGCGGAAACGTTTGTTCTGAGGCGAATCGCAACCCTACGACCGCCCCCATCGTAGGCACGGTCATAGGACATCACCGCCCCTGGAGCAAATTGGCCCAGCCAATGCTTCGAACGGAGTAGTTGGCCTGCGCACGCCATCGCCTCGTCACCTCGCCATTCCAGTGACTGGTTCCCGATGACAGGAGCCTGACGCAGCCACCGTCGGCACTGTTAGGAGCCGAGCGACGCTGCATTCCACATCATCATCGCCGATTCCAAGCATCGCTTCGGAGGCTATGGCACGGGCCCAGCTGCTACCGAGGTTTCCGCCAGCAGTTTGCGACTAACGCTAGAGCAAAGGGAAAGGACAATGAAGCAGCAATAAACAGATTGAAGAGCTATTAGTATAGCAAGTATTAATTCAACAATTAGTTAGTTTGGGAAGACTGTGATCAGATGGATGAGTGGAGAGCCACCATTTAGAGTCTGATTGGCTTTGCTGAGGCTGGGGGCTCACAGCGAGCTGGCCCGCCACGGCCTCCCCAGACGACGCCGGCGGCTTGTATTGCTGGCCGTGCAGAAGGGGCCACCCTCGCGATGCAGTCCCCTCCGCGGCAATTAGCACGGGAACTGCGAAATCAAGAACCCGACGACGTCTCAATGGCCTCTTCTAACCCTCGAGCACATCGAGGCCAATGGCGGGCCCCAAAGGACAGGCAAAGGGAAAGCACGCGCATTGCCATCGAGCGCTGCCGCTACAACCACCGCCGGACCAATGGGCGCGATGGCCCCGACGTCGACGAGCCCACGCTCGAAGAGGGCGGGTGCCTGGCTTTCGAGGTTGGGTGCCCTGCCTTCACTCGTGAGCTACGGCAAGTCCGTTGGCCATCTGCTCACACGTTCAAGCCAAAGATACCCGAGAAGTATGATGGGAGACTGAACCCGGCAGAGTTCTCGAGCATCTACACCATCGCTGTCCAAGCAGCCGGGGGAGGAGATGAGAAGGTGTTTGACAACTACTTCCCTTTGGCACTCAAGCCAAACGTGAGGTCTTGACTGATGCACCTGCCAGAGAACTCCATTTTGACCTGGGCTGACCTGTGCCATGAGTTCATTGGTGCCTTCACAGGCGGCCATCAAGAACCAGGGCGGCCCAACGATTTGCAGGTTCTCCAACAGAAAGAAGGAGAAACTCTATGAAAGTACTTGCAGAGATTCAGCTGAGTCCACAGAAATATCC
>NC_053025.1:30070649-30093179 GCF_003073215.2 Triticum urartu
TCAACTGTCGCAGGGCTTCGCCTAAGCACCACTACAATATTATCGAGGATTATGGTGGAAGGGGGCACCGCACACGGCTAAGAAAACGATCACGTGGATCAACTTGTGTGTCTAGGGGTGCCCCCTGCCTCCGTATATAAAGGAGCCAAGGGGGGGTGCGGCCGGCCCTAGTAGGAGGCGCGCAGGAGGAGTCCTACTCCTATCGGGAGTAGGACTCCCCTCCCTTTCCTTGTCCAAGTAGGAGAGGGGGAAGGAAGGGAGAGAGGAGAGGAAGGAAAGGGGGGGCGCCGCCCCTCCCTCCTTGTCCAATTCGGACTAGGGGGAGAGGGGGCGCGCGACCTGCCCTGGCAGCCCCTCCTCTTCTCCACTTTAGGCCCATGAGGCCCACTAACCCCCCGGGGGGTTCCGGTAACCCCCCGGTACTCCGGTTTTATCCGAAACTTCCCCGGGACACTTCCGGTGTCCGAATATAGCCGTCCAATATATCAATCTTTATGTCTCGACCATTTTGAGACTCCTCGTTATGTCCGCGATCATATCCGGGACTCCGAACCAACTTTGGTACATCAAAACTCATAAACTCATAATATAACTGTCATCGAAACCTTAAGCGTGCGGACCCTACGGGTTCGAGAACAATGTAGACATGACCGAGACATGTCTCCTGTCAATAACCAATAGCGGAACCTGGATGCTCATATTGGCTCCCACATATTCTACGAAGATCTTTATCGGTCAGACCGCATAACAACATACGTTGTTCCCTTTGTCATCGGTATGTTACTTGCCCGAGATTCGATCGTCGGTATATCAATACCTAGTTCAATCTCGTTACCGGCAAGTCTCTTTACTCGTTCCGTAATACATCATCTCGCAACTAACTCATTTAGTTGCATTGCTTGTAAGGCTTAGGTGATGTGCATTACCGAGAGGGCCCAGAGATACCTCTCCAACAATCGGAGTGACAAATCCTAATCTCGAAATACGCCAACCCAACATGTACCTTTGGAGACACCTGTAGAGCTCCTTTATAATCACCCAGTTACGTTGTGACGTTTGGTAGCACACAAAGTGTTCCTCCGGTAAACGGGAGTTGCATAATCTCATAGTCATAGGAACATGTATAAGTCATGAAGAAAGCAATAGCAACATACTAAATGATCGAGTGCTAAGCTAACGGAATGGGTCAAGTCAATCACATCATTCTCCTAATGATGTGATCTCGTTAATCAAATAACAACTCTTTGTCTATGGTTAGGAAACATAACCATCTTTGATTAACGAGCTAGTCAAGTAGAGGCATACTAGTGACACTCTGTTTGTCTATGTATTCACACATGTATTTTGTTTCCGGTTAATACAATTCTAGCATGAATAATAAACATTTATCATGAAATAAGGAAATAAATAATAACTTTGTTATTGCCTCTAGGGCATATTTCCTTCAGTCTCCCACTTGCACTAGAGTCAATAATCTAGATTACACAGTAATGATTCTAACACCCATGGAGCTTTGGTGCTGATCATGTTTTGCTCGTGGAAGAGGCTTAGTCAATGGGTCTGCAACATTCAGATCCATATGTATCTTGCAAATCTCTATGTCTCCCACCTGGACTAGATCCTGGATGGAATTGAAGCATCTCTTGATGTGCTTGGTTCTCTTATGAAATCTGGATTCCTTTCCCAAGGCAATTGCACCAGTATTGTCACAAAAGATTTTCATTGGACCCGATGCACTAGGTATGACACCTAGATCGGATATGAACTCCTTCATCCAGACTCCTTCGTTTGCTGCTTCCGAAGCAGCTATGTACTCCGCTTCACATGTAGACCCTGCCGCAACGCTTTGTTTAGAACTGCACCAACTGACAGCTCCACCGTTTAATGTAAATACGTATCCGGTTTGCGATTTAGAATCGTCCGGATCAGTGTCAAAACTTGCATCAACGTAACCATTTACGATGAGCTCTTTTTCACCTCCATATATGAGAAACATATCCTTAGTCCTTTTCAGGTATTTCAGGATGTTCTTGACCGTTGTCCAGTGATCCACTCCTGGATTACTTTGGTACCTCCCTGCTAGACTTATAGCAAGACACACATCAGGTCTGGTACACAACATTGCATACATGATAGAGCCTATGGCTGAAGCATAGGGAACATCTTTCATTTTCTCTCTATCTTTTGCATTGGTCAGGCATTGAGTCTTACTCAATTTCACACCTTGTAACACAGGCAAGAATCCTTTCTTTGCTTGATCCATTTTGAACTTTTTTCAAAACTTTGTCAAGGTATGTGCTTTGTGAAAGTCCAATTAAGCATCTTGATCTATCTCTATAGATCTTAATGCCTAATATGTAAGCAGCTTCACCGAGGTCTTTCATTGAAAATCTCTTATTCAAGTATCCCTTTATGCTATCCAGAAATTCTATATCATTTCCGATTAGTAATATGTCATCTACATATAATATCAGAAATGCTACAGAGCTCCCACTCACTTTCTTGTAAGTACAGGCTTCTCCAAAAGTCTGTACAAAACCAAATGCTTTGATCACACTAGCAAAGCGTTTATTCCAACTCCGAGAGGCTTGCACCAGTCCATAATTGGATCGCTGGAGCTTGCACACTTTGCTAGCTCCCTTTGGATCGACAAAACCTTCCGGCTGCATCATATACAACTCTTCTTCCAGAAATCCATTCAGGAATGCAGTTTTGACATCCATCTGCCAAATTTCATAATCATAAAATGCGGCAATTGCTAACATGATTCGGACAGACTTAAGCATCGCTACGGGTGAGAAGGTCTCGTCGTAGTTAATCCCTTGAACTTGTCGAAAACCTTTTGCGACAAGTCGAGCTTTGTAGATAGTAACATTACCGTCAGCGTCAGTCTTCTTCTTGAAGATCCATTTATTCTCAATTGCTTGCTGATCATTGGGCAAGTCAACCAAAGTCCATACTTTGTTTTCATACATGGATCCCATCTCAGATTTCATGGCTTCGAGCCATTTTGCGGAATCTGGGCTCACCATCGCTTCTTCATAGTTCGTAGGTTCATCATGATCTAGTAGCATGAATTCCAGAATAGGATTGCCATACCACTCTGGTGCGGATCTTACTCTGGTTGATCTACGAGGTTCAGTAGTAACTTGTTCTGAAGTTTCATGATCATTATCATTAGCTTCCTCACTAATTGGTGTAGGTGTCACAGAAACCTATTTCTGTGATGTACTACTTTCCAATAAGGGAGCAGGTACAGTTACCTCATCAAGTTCTACTTTCCTCCCACTCACTTCTTTCGAGAGAAACTCCTTCTCCAGAAAGGATCCATTCTTAGCGACAAATGTCTTGCCCTGTGATAGAAGGTGTACCCAACAGTCTCTTTTGGGTATCCTATGAAGACACATTTCTCCGATTTGGGTTCGAGCTTATCAGGTTGAAGTTTCTTTACATAAGCATCGCAGCCCCAAACTTTTAGAAACGACAACTTTGGTTTCTTGCCAAACCACAGTTCATAAGGCGTCGTCTCAACGGATTTTGATGGTGCCCTATTTAACGTGAATGCGACTGTCTCTAGAGCATAACCCCAAAACGATAGCGGTAAATCTGTAAGAGACATCATAGATCGCACCATATCAAGTAAAGTACGACTACGACGTTCGGACACACCATTATGATGTGGTGTTCCAGGTGGCGTGCATTGCGAAACTATTCCGTATTGTTTCAAATGTAGACCAAACTCGTAACTCAAATATTCTCCTCCACGATCAGATCGTAGAAACTTTATTTTCTTGTTACGATGATTTTCAACTTCACTCTGAAATTCTTTGAACTTTTCAAATGTTTCAGACTTATGTTTCATTAAGTAGATATACCCATATCTGCTTAAATCATCTATGAAGGTGAGAAAATAACGATATCCACCACGAGCTTCAACATTCATTGGACCACATACATCTGTATGTATGATTTCCAACAAATCTGTTGCTCTCTCCATAGTACCGGAGAATGGTGTTTTAGTCATCTTGCCCATGAGGCACGGTTCGCAAGTACTTAAGTGATTCATAATCAAGTGGTTCCAAAAGTCCATCAGTATGGAGTTTCTTCATGCGTTTTACACCGATATGACCTAAACGGCAGTGCCACAAATAAGTTGCATTATCATTATCAACTCTGCATCTTTTGGCTTCAACATTATGAATATGTGTATCACTACTATCGAGATTCATAAAAAATAGACCACTCTTCAAGGGTGCATGACCATAAAAGATATTACTCATATAAATAGAACAACCATTATTCTCTGATTTAAATGAATAACCGTCTCGCATCAAACAAGATCCAGATATAATGTTCATGCTCAACGCTGGCACCAAATAACAATTATTTAGGTCTAATACTAATCCCGATGGTAGACGTAGAGGTAGCGTGCCGACCGCGATCACATCGACTTTAGAACCATTTCCCACGCGCATCGTCACCTCGTCCTTCGCCAGTGTTCTCTTATTTCGTAGTCCCTGTTTCGAGTTGCAAATATTAGCAACAGAACCAATACCAAATACCCAGGTGGTACTTCGAGCTCTAGTAAGGTACACATCAATAACATGTATATCACATATACCTTTGTTCACCTTGCCATCCTTCTTATCCGCCAAATACTTTGGGCAGTTCCGCTTCCAGCGACCAGTCTGCTTGCAGTAGAAGCACTCAGTTTCAGGCTTAGGTCCAGATATGGGTTTCTTCTCTTGAGCACAACTTGCTTGCTGTTCTTTTTGAAGTTCCCCTTCTTCTTCCCTTTGCCCTTTTTCTTGAAACCAGTGGTCTTGTTGACCATCAACACTTGATGCTCCTTTTTGACTTCTACCTCCGCAGCTTTTAGCATTGCAAAGAGCTCGGGAATAGTCTTATTCATCCCTTGCATATTATAGTTCATCACGAAGCTCTTGTAGCTAGGTGGCAGTGATTGGAGAATTCTATCCATGACACAATCATCTGGAAGATTAACTCCCAATTGAATCAAGTGATTATTATACCCAGACATTTTGAGTATATGCTCACTGACAGAACTGTTCTCCTCCATCTTGCAGCTAGAGAACTTATTGGAGACTTCATATCTCTCAATCCGGGCATTTGCTTGAAATAGTAACTTCAACTCCTGGAACATCTCATATGCTCCATGACGTTCAAGACGTCGTTGAAGTCCCGATTCTAAGCCGTAAAGCATGGCACACTGAACTATCGAGTAGTCATCAGCTTTGCTCTGCCAGACGTTCATAACATCTGGTGTTGCTCCAGCAGCAGGCCTAGCACCCAGCGGTGCTCCCAGGACGTAATTCTTCTGTGCAGCAATGAGGATAATCCTCAAGTTACGGACCTAGTCCGTGTAATTGCTACCATCATCTTTCAACTTTTCTTTCTCAAGGAACGCATTAAAATTCAACGGAACAACAGCATGGGCGATCTATCTACAATCAAACATAAACAAGCAAGATACTATCAGGTACTAAGTTCATGATAAATTTAAGTTCAATTAATCATATTACTTAAGAACTCCCACTTAGAAAGACATCCCTCTAATCTTCTAAGTGATTACGTGATCCAAATCAACTAAACCATAACCGATCATCACGTGAAATGGAGTAGTTTTCAATGGTGAACATCGCTATGTTGATCATATCTACTATATGATTCACGCTCGACCTTTCGGTCTCAGTGTTCCGAGGCCATATCTGCATATGCTAGGCTCGTCAAGTTTAACCTGAGTATTCTGCGTGTGCAAAACTAGCTTGCACCCATTGTAGATGGACGTAGAGCTTATCACACCCGATCATCACGTGGTGTCTGGGCATGACGAACTTTGGCAACGGTGCATACTCAGGGAGAACACTTTTATCTTGAAATTTAGTGAGAGATCATCTTATAATGCTACCGTCAATCAAAGCAAGATAAGATGCATAAAAGATAAACATCACATGCAATCAATATAAGTGATATGATATGGCCATCATCTTCTTGTACTTGTGATCTCCATCTCCGAAGTACCGTCATGATCACCATCGTCACCGGCGTGACACCTTGATCACCATCGTAGCATCGTTGTCGTCTCGCCAATCTTATGCTTCCACGACTATTGCTACCGCTTAGTGATAAAGTAAAGCATTACAGCGCAGTTGCATTGCATACAATAAAGCGACAACCATATGGCTCCTTCCAGTTGCCGACAACTCGGTTACAAAACATGATCATCTCATACAATAAAATTTAGTATCATGTCTTGACCATATCACATCACAACATGCCCTGCAAAAACAAGTTAGACGTCCTCTACTTTGTTGTTGCAAGTTTTACGTGGCTGCTACGGGCTTAAGCAAGAACCAATCTTACCTACGCATCAAAACCACAACGATAGTTTGTCAAGTTGGTGCATTTTTAACCTTCGCAAGGACCGGGCGTAGCCACACTCGGTTCAACTAAAGTTGGAGAAACTGACACCCGCTAGCCACCTTTGTGCAAAAGCATGTCGGTAGAACCAGTTTCGCGTAAGCGTACGCGTAATGTCGGTCCGGGCCGCTTCATCCAACAATACCGACGAACCAAAGTATGACATGCTGGTAAGCAGTATGACTTATATCGCCCACAACTCACTTGTGTTCTACAAATGCATATGACATCTACGCATAAAACCTGGCTCGGATGCCACTGTTGGGGAACGTAGTAATTTCAAAATTTTCCTACGCACACGCAAGATCATGGTGATGCATAGCAACAAGAGGGGAGAGTGTTGTCCATGTACCCTTGTAGACCAAAAGCGGAAGCGTTAGCACAACGCGGTTGATGTAGTCGTACGTCTTCATGATCCGACCGATCAAGTACCAAACGCACGGCACCTCCGAGTTCAGCACATGTTCAGCCCGATGACATCCCTCAAACTCCGATCCAGCCGAGTGTTGAGGGAGAGTTTCATGAGCACGACGGCGTGGTGACGATGATGATGTTCTACCGACGCAGGGCTTCGCCTAAGCACCACTACAGTATTATCGAGGTGGACTATGGAGGAGGGGGGCACCGCGCACGACTAAAGATCAATTGATCAATTGTTGTGTCTATGGGTGCCCCCTGCCCCTGTATATAAAGGAGCAAGGGGAGGAGGTGGCCGGCCAGGGAGAGGCGCGCCAAGGGGGAGTCCTACTCCCACTAGGATTAGGATTCCTTCCTATTCCTAGTAGGAGTAGGAGAGGGGGAAGGAAAGGAGAGAGGAGGAGAAGGAAAGAGGGGACCGGCCCCCTTTGCCCTAAACCAATTCAGTTTGGGCCTTGGGGGGCGCGCCCACACTCCCCTTGCCGCCCTCTATTTCCACTAAGGCCCATGTAGGCCCATTAAGCCCCCGGGGGGTTCCGGTAACCCCCGGTACTCCGGTAAAATCCCGATTTCACCCGGAACACTTCCGATATCCAAAATATAGGCTTCCAATATATCAATCTTCATGTCTCGACCATTTCGAGACTCCTCGTCATGTCCGTGATCACATCCGGGACTCCGAACAACCTTCGGTACATCAATCATAAACTCATAATATAACGTCATCGAAACTTTAAGCGTGCGGACCCTACGGGTTCGAGAACTATGTAGACATGACCGAGACACGTCTCCAGTCAATAACCAATAGCGGAACCTGGATGCTCATATTGGCTCCCACATATTCTACGAAGATCTTTATCGGTCAAACCGCATAACAACATACGTTGTTCCCTTTGTCATCGGTATGTTACTTGTCCGAGATTCGATCGTCGGTATCTCAATACCTAGTTCAATCTTGTTACCGGTGTAACGCATCATCCCGCAACTAACTCATTAGTTGCAATGCTTGCAAGGCTTAAGTGATGTGTATTACCGAGTGGGCCCAGAGATACCTCTTCGACAATCGAAGTGACAAATCCTAATCTCGAAATACGCCAACCCAACAAGTACTTCGGAGAAACCTGTAGAGCACCTTTATAATCACCTAGCTACGTTGTGACGTTTGGTAGCACACAAAGTGTTCCTCTGGTAAACGGGGGTTTCATAATCTCATAGTCATAGGAACATGTATAAGTCATGAAGAAAGCAATAGCAACAAACTAAACGATCACGTGCTAAGCTAACGGAATGGGTCAAGTCAATCACATCATTCTCCTAATGATGTGATCCCGTTAATCAAATGACAACTCTTTGTCTATGGCTAGGAAACATAACCATCTTTGATCAACGAGCTAGTCAAGTAGAGACATACTAGTGACACTCTGTTTGTCTATGTATTCACACATGTATCATGTTTCTGGTTAATACAATTCTAGCATGAATAATAAACATTTATCATGATATAAGGAAATAAATAATAACTTTATTATTGCCTCTAGGGCATATTTCCTTAAAATATGCCTTATGTTCTAGTTCGAGAGTTAAGTGACATGCTTTTCTATAAACCATCTCATACGGAGACATACCCATAGGATTTTTATATGCAGTTCTATAAGCCCATAATGCATCATCAAGTTTCTTGGACCAATTCTTTCTAGATCTATTAATAGTCTTTTGCAAAATTAATTTAAGCTCTCTATTACTCAATTCTACTTGACCACTAGACTGTGGGTGATATGGAGATGCAATTCTATGATTAACATCATACTTAGCAAGCATTTTACGGAAAGCACCATGAATAAAATGTGAACCACCATCAGTCATTAAATATCTAGGGACTCCAAACCGCGGAAAAATAACTTCTTTAAGCATCTTAATAGAGGTGTTATGATCAGCACTACTAGTTGGAATAGCTTCTTCCCACTTAGTAACGTAATCAACAGCAACTAAAATATGTGTATACCCATTAGAGGAAGGAAACGGTCCCATATAATTAAAGCCCCAAACATCAAATGGTTCAATAACAAGTGAAAAATTCATAGGCATTTCTTGACGTCTACTAATATTACCAAATCACGTTCCCAAAGGTTTCATTCCGTTTGGACTCCGTTTGATATTCCTTTCTTCGAAACCCTAAAATAGGCAAAAAAAACAGCAATTCTGGGTTGGGCCTCTGGTTAGTAGGTTAGTCCCAAAAATAATATAGAAGTGTATAATAAAGCCCAATAATGTCCAAAATAGTAGATAATATAGCATGGAGCAATCAAAAATTATAGATACCAATTCTTTGACATTCATCACAAGACAAGACAAACTTACGGGCATCCTTGAAGAGAGTAGGCCAATAAAAACCAATTGCAATACCTTATGTGCAGTTCTATCTCCAGCATGGTGTCCTCCATAAGCCTCAGAAGTGACACTTGCGTAGGATCTGTTCCTGTTCATGCTCAGGTACACAACGTCTAATAACACCATCTACTCCTTCTTTATAAAGGTGTGGGTCATCCCAGAAGTAATGTCTTAAATCATAGAAAAACTTTTTCTTTTGCTGGTATGTGAAACTAGGTGGTATAAATTTAGCAACAATGTAATTAGCATAATCAGCATACCATGGAGCAGTACGAGAAGCATTTATGACAGCTAATTGTTCATCAGGAAAGCTATCATCAATAGGTAGTGGGTCATCAAGAACATTCTCTAACCTAGACAAGTTGTCTGCAACGGGGTTCTCAGCTCCCTTTCTATCAATAATATGCAAATCAAATTCTTGTAGCAAGAGAACCCATCTAATAAGTCTAGGTTTAGCATCTTTTCCATAAGATATTTAATAGCAGCATGATCAGTGTGAACAGTTACTTTAGAATCAACAATATAAGGTCTGAACTTATCACAAGCAAATACAACTGCTAAAAATTCTTTTTCAGTAGTAGCATAATTTCTCTGGGCACTGTCTAGAGTCTTACTAGCATATTGGATAACATTTAATTTCTTATCAACTCTTTGTCCTAGAACAGCCCCTACAGCATAATCACTAGCATCACACATAATTTCAAATGGTAAATTCCAATCAGGAGGCTGAACAATAGGTGCAGAAATCAAAGCTTTCTTAAGTATTTCAAATGCTTCTACACAATCATCATCAAAGACAAAAGGAACATCTTTTTGTAAGAGATTAGTCAGAGGCCTAGAAATTTTAGAGAAGTCCTTAATGAACCTCCTATAAAAACCAGCATGACCAAGGAAACTTCTTATACCTTTAATGTCCTTAGGACACAGCATCTTTTCAATAGCATCAACTTTAGCTTTATCAACTTCAATACCTCTTTCAGAAATTTTATGCCCCAAGACAATACCTTCATTAACCATAAAGTGGCACTTCTCCCAATTCAAGACAAGATTAGTTTCTTCACATCTCTGCAAAACTCGATCAAGGTTGCTTAAGCAATCATCAAAAGAAGTTCCATAAACGGAGAAATCATCCATGAAAACCTCAACAATCTTTTCACAAAAGTCAGAGAATATAGCAGTCATACATCTTTGAAAGTAGCAGGTGCATTACATAAACCAAAAGGCATACGTCTATAAGCAAAGGTACCGAAAGGGCAAGTAAAAGTTGTCTTTTCTTGATCCTCTTTTGACACAGGTATTTGAGAGAAACCAGAATAACCATCTAGAAAGCAAAAATGTGTATGTTTGGATAATCTTTCTAGCATTTGATCAATAAAAGGTAAAGGGTAATGATCCTTTTTAGTAGCTTTATTTAATTTGCGGAAATCAATTACCATTCTATAACCTGTAACAATTCTTTGTGGGATCAATTCATCTTTATCATTAGGAACAACAGTAATACCTCCCTTCTTAGGGACACAATGGACAGGACTTACCCACTGACTATCAGCAACGGGATAAATTATACCTGCCTCCAGAAGCTTTAGTATTTCTTTTCTTACCACTTCTTTCATCTTAGGATTTAACCGTCGTTGGTGATCAACAACCGGTTTCGCGTCTTCTCCAATTTTATTTTGTGCTGGCATAGAGTGGGACTAATGCCCTTAAGATCATCAAGAGTATATCCAATAGCAGCACGGTGCTTCTTCAGAGTTTTCAATAATTTCTTTTCTTCATGCTCTGAAAGGTTAGCACTAATAATAACAGGATATATCTCTTTCTCATCAAGATAAGCATATTTAAGAGTATCAGTAAAGGTTTAAGCTCAAACACGGGATGTGACGCCCCCGATTTAATCGTACACTAATCATACACGCAAACGTGTACGATCAAGATCAGGGACTCACGGGAAGATATCACAACACAACTCTACAAATAAAATAAGTCATACAAGCATCATATTACAAGCCAGGGGCCTCGAGGGCTCGAATACAAGAGCTCGATCATAGACGAGTCAGCGGAAGCAACAATATCTGATTACAGACATAAGTTAAACAAGTTTGCCTTAAGAAGGCTAGCACAAACTGGGATACAGATCGAAAGAGGCGCAGGCCTCCTGCCTGGGATCCTCCTAACTACTCCTGGTCATCGTCAGCGGGCATCACGTAGTAGTAGGCACCTCCGGTGTAGTAGGAGTCGTCGTCGAAGGTGGCGTCTGGCTCCTGGGCTCCAACATCTGGTTGCGACAACCAGGTAGAAGGGATAGGGGAAAAGAGGGAGAAAGCAACCGTGAGTACTCATCCAAAGTACTCGCAAGCAAGGAGCTACACTACATATGCATGGGTATCAAATGGAATAAGGGTATCATATGTGGAGTGAACTGCAGAATGCCAGAATAAGAGGGGGATAACTAATCCTTTCGAAGACTACGCTTCTAGCAGCCTCGTCTTGCAGCATGTAGAAGAGAGTAGACTGAAGACCTCCAAGTAGCATCGTATAGCATAATCCTAACCGATGATCCTCCCCTCGTCGCCCTGTGAGAGAGCGATCACCGGTTGTATCTTGGCACTTGGAAGGGTGTGTTTTATTAAGTATCCGGTTCTAGTTGTCATAAGGTCAAGGTACAACTCCAAGTCGTCCTGTTACCAAAGATCACGGCTATTCAAATAGATTAACTTCCCTGCAGGGGTGCACCACATAACCCAACACGCTCGATCCCATTTGGCCGGACACACTTTCCTGGGTCATGCCCGGCCTCGGAAGATCAACACGTCGCAGCCCCACCTAGACCAACAGAGAGGTCAGCACGCCGGTCTAAACCTAAGCGCCCAGGGGTCTGGGCCCATCGCCCTTAGCACACCTGCACGTTGCGAACGCGGCCGGAAGCAGAACTAGCCCCCTTAATACAAGAGCAGGCTTACGGTCCAATCCGGCGCGCGCCACTCAGTCGCTGACGTCACGAAGGCTTCGGCTGATACCACAACGTCGAGTGCCCATAACTGTCCCCGCGTAGATGGTTAGTGCGTATAGGCAAGTAGCCAGACTTAGATCAAATACCAAGATCTCGTTAAATGTGTTAAGTATTCGCGAACGCCGACTAGGGCCAGGCCCACCTCTCTCCTAGGTGGTCTCAACCTGCCCTGTCACTCCGCCACAAAGTAACAGCCGGGGGCCGTCGGGAACCCAGGCCCACCACTACCTGAATGGAGCCACCTGCCCCTTCAGCCCCCATCTCCGAACAGTATCACAGGTAAGGTAACTGTGTAAAGTATATTGTATATGCCCGTGATCACCTCCCGAAGTGATCACGGCCCAGTAGTATAGCATGGCAGACGGACAAGAGTGTAGGGCCACTGATGGAACACTAGCATCCTATACTAAGTAGTAGGATAGCAGGTAATGGTAACAACAGTAGTAGCAAGGACAGGCTATGCATCAGGATAGGAATAACGGAAAGCAGTAACATGCTACACTACTCTAATGCAAGCAGTATAGAGGAGAGTAGGCGATATCTGGTGATCAAGGGGGGGGGGCTTGCTTGGTTGCTCTGGCAAGAGAGAGGGGTCGTCAACACCGTAGTCGTACTGGGTAGCAGCGGCGTCGGTCTCGGTGTCTATCGAGAGAAGAGGGAGGAGAAACAATAAATATATAAGCAAGCATATGCATAGTGATGCATGACACGACAAGTAACGACGTTAGAGGTGCCTTAACGCGGTAGTAGGTGATACCGGTGAAGGGGGATAACATCCGGGAAAGTATCCCCGGTGTTTCGTGTTTTCGGGCAGAGGAGCCGAAGGGGGAAAGTTGCGAGTTTGACATGTTAGGGGTGCGTGGCGGACGAACGGGCTGCGTATCCGGGTTCGTCTCATCATTCTGAGCAACTTTCATGTAGAAAGTATTTTCATCCGAGTTACGAATTAAAAGATATGATTTTCTAAGATTTTATTAATTTCTAGAGTTTAATTAATTATTTAAATTAATTCGAAAAATAGATTAATGACTTCAGCATGATGTCATGCTGACATCAGCAGTCAACAGAGTTGACTTGGTCAACCTGACCAGTGGGTCCAGTGGGACCCACCTGTCATACACTGTTTAGGTTAATTAGAGATTAGGCTAAACAAACTACTATTTAATTAACTAACAGATTAGTTAGATTAATTAACTAGGATTAATTAACTTAATTAATTTAGTTAATTAATTAATTAAGTTTATTTATTTATTATTATTTTATTATTGGAAACGTTTTGTGGGGTGGGGCCCCTATGTCATAGGGCCAGTGGGCCTTAGCAGGTGCGGGCGTTGCGGGCACCGGGGCAGCGCCCGAACGAGGGGGCGGACAGGGCCGCAGCGGTTGGGTACGGGCGAGTGGGCGCACGGGCGTTGGCGCCCAGCCCGAGCGGGCATACGCCCAGATCGAAGGGGGAAGCCGCCGGCCACAGGCACGGCGAGGTGAGGTAGGCTGGGCGAGGCGGGGCGTCGGACCGGGCGAGGGACGGAGTCCCAAGGCGGCAAGCAGCCGGGAGGGGTGGACGCGGTCAGGGCCGGCTAGCAGGGGCGCGCGCGGACACGGCGAGTGCGCAGCCACGGCAAAACGGCGACGGAATAGAGGGGGAATGGGGAAAGCGTGCTCACGGGACCCTGTAGTTGTGCTAAAAATGAGCTCGGGGAGGCGCCGGAGCTCGGGGTCGCGATGATCGATGACGAGGACGGAGACGGCGCGATGCAGCCGCCGGGGAGGAGGAGAAGGAGGCAGGCCGGCGACGTGGTGGTGGCGACGACGGGCGACGGCATCGCGTCGAGGAGGAGCTCAAGGAGGCCGGCGGCGTGGTTCCGGCCACAGCGCAGGTGCAAGGCATCGGGGGCGGCGGTTGCCAGCAGGGACGATGAGCGTCGATTGGGCGACGAGGCCTGGGGAGGCTGGCAGGGATGAGGCGAGGCGACGAGGCGGCGCGGGTGGGGGGGTCGAGGCGGAGGGCGACGGTGGCAGCTCCGGCGTAGTGGCCGCGGGGATCGGCGGCGGCGTCAACGGGATCCCGATCCAGATCGGATCGGGAGGGAGTGGACCGAGCGGGGGGGGGAGTGGACCGAGCGTGGGGGGAGTGGGGAATATGGGCTAGGGTTCGGTGGGAGTGGGGGTTAAGCAGGGGTAGGGTGGGCCGGTCGGGTAGCCTGGTTGCCTAGTTGGGCCGAACGGCCCGGGTGGTTTCCTTCCGTCTCTTTTTTTTGTTTTACCTTTTGTCTTTTCTTTTTATTTATTCTTTTCTGTTTTGGTTTAGTCACACTTATTTTAGTTTTCATAAAATATGACCATAGCTCCTAAAATAAGGTTTCAGAACATCCCTCTACCATAAAAAGTTTGGTGGTCAATTAAACTAGTTTAACATTTGTTTATTATTTAAAATCATTTGAATAATTGTTTTGCTATGGTTTTATTCACTTTAGAGTATTTAATCATTTCATAAAAGTGTGGTTCCTCCACCATAATTGATTATGATTTATTTGCTACAATTTGAACATTTTTTTATTTGACTATTGGAAACTTTTAATGTTTGACTTTAATTGAAATTTGAATTTGGCTCGGATCTGAACTAGCACGAGATTAGCAACAGTAATCGTGGTGACATGGCATCATTACCAGAGGGTTACTGTAGCTTGATTAACCGGGCGTCACAATTCTCCTCCACTACAAGAAATCTCGTCCCAAGATTTAAGAGAGGAGTACGGGAAAGATGTGGCTACGAAATTCTATCGAGTCTCCTCGGTCTTGGTTGCTCTTCTCGGAGAGGTCGATCCTTTAATTGACGCCTTCATTCCTCATGCTTCAGGTCATCATCAGGAAGTCATCATTCTTTTCTTCGGGAATTCCAACATACTTACAAATAGGTAAGCGGCAGCTCGGTTACGACAGCATGCTTACGAGGGAAACAATCTAGGGTTAACCATGATTGAGCATAAGATTATCTCTCGAGTTGAACATATAAAATACATCGAGAGTACAATACGAAGGTACAATGAGAGGGTCCAAGCAGATAGATAGCTGCTCAAAGTCTGAACCAGAGTGAGAAAAGGGTTCAGAGCGGCGAGAGTAAGCATTGCGTCTGATACCAGAATAGAGCAGTAGGAAGGTGGCTCGCGAATTACCTACGAAGCCAAGCATAAGGGATAACTTTGAAGCAGGGATGTACAGGAGAGTCAGGTTTTGATCCTGTGGAACTGTGGGTTATGGGCCCACCATGTGGGTTAAAAGTAGGAAGGGCGGTGACGTCTTGCACGATCATGTAAGCAAGGTATGTCAGAGGATAGCCTATCATTTATGTCAGCAACAACATCAGTACCAAGGCCGAGGGACAAAGAGAACCATTTTCCTGCTCGTTGAACGAGGCGGACCAATAGGCAAGATTCTCGTCCATCGGTGGTTACCGGAATGCCATCAACAAAAGTAGCAGGGTCTTTCTAACAGAGTGGTACAACTGCTTATACCGTATAGATCACAAGAAGGTTTAATCAAGCCAATGGAAACGAAAAGTGATTAAACACATATTTCAAGGGTATATTCTTCCCAAGGACAAGCAGAACATATTACCCATGACAGGATATAATGTAGAAAACTCTTTAGGTAAGGGGAGAAAAAATTCAGGACATTACACATACAGCGGTGTTTGGATAACTGAGCAGGAAACATTTAGCATTGGGCTTCAAATGTTCTTGTTGAGAATCGGAGTCTCATAGACATGCTACGAGATAGCATTGACATGGTCATCAGGTGAAGATCAGACTTTGGAAACACAATGGATCCATCAGGAACAGCTTATAGAATAAGTCTTACGATTTCCTCACGGAAGAATGACTAACCTTGCCAAAAGGGAAATTATAACAATAGGGCCTCGGGGCAGGTGTGCTAGGCACGACATCACCTTACTGGGTCACATAAGGACCAATGTTATAACTCTTGGAAATATGTTCCAACCATCATATCTGACTGAGATTCAGATCTGAATGGTGTTAGGATAACTCAGATTTCAAGATACCTGAGAAGAAAGTGCAACACAAATTGTCAAGATGACATTTTAAGATTCTCGGGAATCGAACTATGGAAGCGAGTTCCGCAACAGGAGTTCATCATTAAACCCAGGACAGGATGAGGTGGCTAATAGGCTCAGCAACAAATCATCAGGATTTCCAAAGGATTGATTTCCACAATTATGTGAACAAGGAAAATATCATTTGTCGGATCATATGATATAATGATGTATGCTCGAGGGAAACATACACAACTGAACAATGATAGAAGGGTGCACCCAGGAATCTGGACTAGGTAGCACGATCAATGTTCGAATGATGATTCAATAAGCAATAGACTTAGAATGGAACTGTAGACCAATAACTTCAAAGCAATAGGGTTGCTAGAAGTTTAGAATTTACACATCACAGACCATTTGTCGGTATTCCGGTTAGAATTAACACGGAGACCAAGAAATGAACGCAAAAGGCGAGAGATATTACTATATCAAGAATTCTCAAGAGGTGGTAAAATTACCATGACATTCTTGACATAAAAGGTGGTAATATTCCAAGGTAAAGAAGAACAAATGCTGGGTAGCAAGGATCTCAAGGTATAACACAAAACACGAATAAGTTTGTGTTGAACGGAAGGCAATAAAGTGGTCGGTGATAACACAAACCATTGAGGGGCGAGGATGGTATTTCTCATCAAGAATTCGATATATATCTTGGAAGAGCTCAGGATGTTGATGATGACCATGGCACATTTGTCGAGAGATTTCATGAAGATGTAATCGGTTGGCGATGACATCAAGTCAAATGATGATGAAGCAAAACGTTCTTGGGGCCATGAGTACGACACAAACTCGAATTCAAGCTTGTTGTACAAGGTGAAATGATATGACGAGAAAGATCAACATAAGCTTAGCTTCATCATCGAAAAGTTGTGCTCCGAGGGGAAGGACCAGGTAGCACAGTTAAAAAGTTGCACGATAATGATATAGCCGATCAGGCTAGGAGTGACTTGAAGGATTAATAAACTCATAAGCAATGAAGATTACTTAGAGTTATTGAATCAGAGTGTGGTATTGATTCACAGAAGACAAGTGCTTAAACTTGCCCGAGAAATGGGATCAAAGAAGAACATATGGTCGGAACCATGATGGCAAAGGATCAATTCACCGAATCCAAAGGATATTATAACAAGGAAATAGCTATTATTACAAGAAGCTTCCAGGATAGGATCTACATCATGTCCATGGGCATGAACACAAAGTTCAAGGTCGACTCCCACTTCTTCAATGTATAACCTTCCATTCACTTCTCACTTTGATAAAGGCATTAGTGTTGAAAGTTTTACCTGGTGGGATACCAAATGAGTATGACTCGTGAAAACTCTCGGGTTCCCATAGATTAAGGAAGGCATAGGTCCAACCCATCGGGGCATCTTAGGAACATATACCACAAGCTTCAAGAGTAATTTTCACCAGCTCGAAGGCAGGGCATGGTTGACCAAATCAAGGAATATGATTTACCAAAGGCATTATGTATCAGGGAAAGAACTTCCAAAGTGATTGAATATGAAGGACGTTGTCGAGTAAAATCCAACAAGGTTCTGATGGTCCATAAAGGATCTGATGTGAGTATCGGCTCACAACCAGAGGAAGAATCAATCCAAAGACATTGGATTATAGAAACAACTGAGTAACTAGAGCTCAATTGCAAAGGAATTATGATTTACAAAGCGAAGGATCAGAAGTAGACGCTCTGATCAAGGATGGGTAAGTTCAATATACTTAGGGGCACAATCGATGACAATTTGATTGGCGAGAATCAGCTCATGTTCAAAATGACGTTTGAGCCGGAAGGATAATTTAGAAGGGTTGATAGATGATTGTGTGCATTCGCACACATGTTGAATCAATAGGATCAAAATGACCGTGTCAAAAGATACTAGTGAATATTGCTAGTGATATGGGAGCATCCATAATGTAAGCATACAAGTATTTGCAGAGCAATAGTTTGAAGAGGATGCTCAGAAGGTCGGATAGTATTTCAGAGTATCTTATGAAGCATACGAACAACTGGGGATGAATAGATACTCAATAAGTGCGAGGAATTTTCAATAGGGGTATTCATGTGGTAAAACTGCAAGGCAGTAAGCTTAAAGGATTTTCGGAACAAATAGAGGGGATTCCAGGGTATCTTGTTATAACAAGATCAACTACGAACAAAAGCAAGAACGGCAAGTGTAGTTATTTATCCATAGGGATATTTCGGTGGTAGGGAATTGCAAAAGCAACGGGCACAAAGTCTCAAGAGAATATCGGAGAGTATCTTCGAAATCTTCTGGTGCAGCCGGTGATCATCTGGACTGAAGGGGCTCTCCGGGAGAAAGTATTTCTGAGAACCTAAAGTTAGATTTCAGTAAAAATCTTTTAACCCGAATAGAAGAGAGTTCAGAATCCCAGAGTAAAGATCGAGGAGTAAAAGATCCTAACACCACCCAATGGCGACGTGGGCCCGTAAGGCACACACCCATGTTAGTAAAAGTTTTGTAATGTCTAGACTCAACTTCGGCCAAGGAGTGTGGAAGGGGAATTCCTACAGGCAGTCGGCTCTGATACCAACTTGTGACGCCCCCGATTTAATCATACACTAATCATACATGCAAACGTGTACGATCAAGATCAGGGACTCACGGGAAGATATCACAACACAACTCTACAAATAAAATAAGTCATACAAGCATCATATTACAAGCCAGGGGCCTCGAGGGCTCGAATACAAGAGCTCGATCATAGATGAGTCAGCGGAAGCAACAATATCTGAGTACAGACATAAGTTAAACAAGTTTGCCTTAAGAAGGCTAGCACAAACTGGGATACAGATCGAAAGAGGCACAGGCCTCCTGCCCGGGATCCTCCTAACTACTCTTGGTCGTCGTCAGCGGCAGCACGTAGTAGTAGACACCTCCGGTGTAGTAGGAGTCATCGTCGAAGGTGGCGTCTGGCTCCTGGTCTCCAACATCTGGTTGCGACAACCAGGTAGAAGGGATAGGGGGGAAAGAGGGAGAAAGCAACCGTGAGTACTCATCCAAAGTACTCGCAAGCAAGGAGCTACACTACATATGCATGGGTAAATGTGTAAAGGGCCATATCGGTGGGCTGAACTGCAGAAAGCCAGAATAAGAGGGGGGATAGCTAATCCTGTCGAAGACTACGCTTCTGGCCACCTCCATCTTGCAGCATGTAGAAGAGAGTAGACTGAAGTCCTCCAAGTAGCATCGCATAGCATAACCCTAACCGTTGATCCTCCCCTCGTCGCCCTGTGAGAGAGCGATCACCGGTTGTATCTGGCACTTGGAAGGGTGTGTTTTATTAAGTATCCGGTTCTAGTTGTCATAAGGTCAAGGTATAACTCCAAGTCGTCCTGTTACCGAAGATCACGGCTATTCGAATAGATTAACTTCCCTGCAGGGGTGCACCACATAACCCAACACGCTCGATCCCATTTGGCCGGACACACTTTCCTGGGTCATGCCCGGCCTCGGAAGATCAACACGTCGCAGCCCCACCTAGACCAATAGAGAGGTCAGCATGCCGGTCTAAGCCTAAGCGCCCAGGGGTCTGGGCCCATCACCCTTAGCACACCTGCATGTTGCGAACGCGGCCGGAAGCAGAACTAGCCCCCTTAATACAAGAGCAGGCTTACGGTCCAATCCGGCGCGCGCCACTCAGTCGCTGACGTCACGAAGGCTTCGGCTGATACCACGACGTCGAGTGTCCATAACTGTCCCCGCGTAGATGGTTAGTGCGTATAGGCCAGTAGCCAGACTCAGATCAAATACCAAGATCTCGTTAAACGTGTTAAGTATTCGCGAACGCCGACTAGGGCCAGGCCCACCTCTCTCCTAGGTGGTCTCAACCTGCCCTGTCGCTCCGCCACAAAGTAACAGCCGGGGGCCGTCGGGAACCCAGGCCCACCACTACCTGGATGGAGCCACCTGCCCCTTCAGCCCCCATCTCCGAACAGTATCACAGGTAAGGTAACTGTGTAAAGTATATTGTATATGCCCGTGATCACCTCCCAAAGTGATCACGGCCCAGTAGTATAGCATGACAGACGGACAAGAGTGTAGGGCCACTGATGGAACACTAGCATCCTATACTAAGCATTAGGATAGCAGGTAATGGTAACAACAGTAGTAGCAAGGACAGGCTATGCATCAGGATAGGAATAACGGAAAGCAGTGACATGCTACACTACTCTAATGCAAGCAGTATAGAGGAGAGTAGGCGATATCTGGTGATCAAGGGGGGGGGGGCTTGCCTGGTTGCTCTGGCAAGAGAGAGGGGTCGTCAACACCGTAGTCGTACTGGGTAGCAGCAGCGTCGGTCTCGGTGTCTATCGAGAGAAGAGGGGGGAGAAACAATAAATATATAAGCAAGCATATGCATAGTGATGCATGACATGACAAGTAACGACGTTAGAGGTGCCCTAACACGGTAGTAGGTGATACCGGTGAAGGGGGATAACATCCGGGAAAGTATCCCCGGTGTTTCGTGTTTTCGGGCAGAGGAGCCGGAGGGGGAAAGTTGCGAGTTTGACATGTTAGGGGTGCGTGGCGGACGAACGGGCTGCGAATCCGGGTTTGTCTCATCATTCTGAGCAACTTTCATGTAGAAAGTATTTTCATCCGAGTTACGAATTAAAAGATATGATTTTCTAAGATTTTATTAATTTCTGGATTTTAATTAATTATTTAAATTAATTCGAAAAATAGATTAATGACTTCAGCATGATGTCATGTTGACATCAGCAGTCAACAGAGTTGACTTGGTCAACCTGACCAGTGGGTCCAGTGGGACCCACCTGTCATACACTGTTTAGGTTAATTAGAGATTAGGCTAAACAAACTACTGTTTAATTAACTAATAGATTAGTTAGATTAATTAACTAGGATTAATTAAATTAATTAATTTAGTTAATTAATTAATTAAGTTTATTTATTTATTATTATTTTTTTATTGGAAATGTTCTGTGGGGTGGGGGCCCTATGTCATAGGGCCAGTGGGCCTTAGCGGGTGCGGGCGTTGCGGGCACCGGGGCAGCGCCCGAACGAGGGGGCGGACAGGGCCGCAGCGGTTGGGTACGGGCGAGTGGGCGCACGGGCGTTGGCGCCCAGCCCGAGCGGGCGTACGCCCAGATCGAAGGGGGAAGCCGCCGGCCACAGGCACGGCGAGGTGAGGTAGACTGGGCGAGGCGGGGCGTCGGACCGGGCGAGGGACGGAGTCCCAAGGCGGCAAGCAGCCGGGAGGGGTGGACGCGGTCAGGGCCGGCTAGCAGGGGCACGCGCGAACATGGCGAGCGCGCAGCCACAGCGAAACGGCGACGGAACAGAGGGGGAATGGGGAAAGCGTGCTCACGGGGCCCTGTAGTTGTGCTAAAAATGAGCTCGGGGAGGCGCCGGAGCTCGGGGTCGCGATGATCGATGACGAGGACGGAGACGGCGTGATGCAGCCGCCGGGGAGGAGGAGAAGGAGGCAGGCTGGCGACGTGGTGGTGGCGACGACGGGCGACGGCATCGGGTCGAGGAGGAGCTCGAGGAGGCCGGCGGCGTGGTTCTAGCGACAGCGCGGGTGCAAGGCGTCGGGGGCGGCGGTTTCCAGCAGGGACGATGAGCGTCGATTGGGCGACGAGGCCTGTGGAGGCTGGCAGGGATGAGGCGAGGCGACGAGGCGGCGCAGGTGGGGGGGGGGTCGAGGCGGAGGGCGACGGTGGCAACTCCGGCGTAGTGGCCACGGGGATCGGCGGCGGCGTCAACGGGATCCCGATCCAGATCGGATCGGGAGGGAGTGGACCGAGCGGGGGGGAGTGGACCGAGCGTGGGGGGAGTGGGGAATATGGGCTAGGGTTCGGTGGGAGTGGGGGTTAAGCAGGGGTAGGGTGGGCCGGTCGGGTAGCCTGGTTGCCTAGTTGGGCCGAACGGCCCGGGTGGTTTCCTTCCGTCTCTTTTTTTTGTTTTACCTTTTGTCTTTTCTTTTTATTTATTCTTTTCTGTTTTGGTTTAGTCACACTTTATTTTAGTTTTCATAAAATATGACCATAGCTCCTAAAATAAGGTTTCAGAACATCCCTCTACCATAAAAAGTTTGGTGGTCAATTAAACTAGTTTAACATTTGTTTATTATTTAAAATCATTTGAATAATTGTTTTGCTATGGTTTTATTCACTTTA
>NC_053025.1:30094179-30114528 GCF_003073215.2 Triticum urartu
AATTCGGATTCCTTGAATTTCATGAAAGCGTGCCGGTATTCTCTTTGCTTCTCCAGTGTTCCCTTGAATTCTGGAGTCTTCCTTTCTGCAGCGAGGTAGTTGGCCCAAACAGTTTTCTTGTGGGTGTTGAATGCAATTGCCATCTTCTTAAGAGTAGCGTCCTTGACTTTCTGCACATCTGCATCAGTGAAATAATCTGGTACGGTGAAATGTTCCATCAGAGATTCCCAAAGCTTTTATTTTCCTTTGTCGTCGACCCAAGTAACATCTGGACGTTTAGTTTTTGGCTCTTTCCATTCTTGAATGGAGATCGGGAGTTGGTCCTTCACAAGAACTCCGCACCGACGAACGAACTTGTTCACAATGTTCTTAGGTGTGAGGGGTTCGCCACCAGCTTTGATGGAATCGATGTTGTACTTTACACCCTCCCTTGGGCCTCGCTTTGTCTTGCTATCTGTAGAAGCACATATGCTCGATCCAGAGGGCTGAAAAAAGAAAGATCGATTCATTAATATATCTTCAAATAAAAAAATGTGATGATCACTAGATGCCTGCTTATATAAATATACCTCGACGGCAGTCTTTGTTATTTCAAGATCAACATTGTCTGTGTCATCATAATCATTGTCTACGTCATCATAATCATAATCATAGTTCATGACTTCATCAGCTCGGTCGTCGACATCGAATATCTTATCATCACCATCCCCGGTATTGTTCAGATATTGGGAGCCATCATCTGCTTCATTCAAATCATCTGGCCTGGTAGAGTTGGGTATGATCTCGAACAGGGCCTCTTCTCCCTCTCTGCCGGTATTGTGCGCCATAGTTTATACTTAACTAATACAGAACAAAATAAAACAATTTAGTATTCAAATTACAATGCATGGATGCAATCAATAAGAAAAAATTGAATCATATAGTACATAATATGCATCATCTCGAATAATATATAATCTCGAATACATCGTCTCGAATAATATATAATCTCGAGTACATCGTCTCTAATAATATATATAATCTCGAATACATTGTCTCGAATATTATATATTGAATACATCACTGGCTAGGTACCTAATAAAGATCAAATACTACAGAAGAATCTAGGCCACTCGCGGTTCCTGGGGCGCGGACGGTGGACACCAAAAGAGAAGGAACCATCAAAGAATCATATCTCCGGTCATCTGCCCAAAGAACCTGTCAGGTATTGGAGAACCTGACGTCCATAGCAGCCATGTAGCGATGGACGTGCTCGTCCTCCTCCCTGACATGGTGACGCACCACCTCCGACAGGGCCGGCTCCCTCTGCACCGAATGTGGCCCACGCGAACGCCACCAAAGGAGATCAGGGTCGACGACGGGACCCGAGGCCGGGTTCCTTACCAAGCGGCGCGCCCCTCCAGGTAGCACCTCCCAATGCCAGCCCGGCGGAGCCCAGTCCCGGACATGGGTCAGCCGGACGTCGTTGCGAACGGGTCGACGGCGAGGATGTGGGCCGGGCATCGTCGAGAACAAATACTATATGCCCGCAAAAGGTAACATTTTTTAAATGATTGGATTGCGATAATATGCAAATTCTAAATTTTTCTATAACTAAAATTATAAGAAACTAAAAAAAACATCGATCATTGTCTAAAAATTTGACATTAATCTAATTCATCTAGCTAAAACTAATTCTAAAATTTCTAACATTTCTATATATATAACTAACATTTCTATAACATTTTTAATATTTCTATCACTAAAAAACAGAAAAATCGCTAACATTTCTATAAATATTTCTATAACTGAAAAACCAAAAAATTTATAACATTTCTATATAACTAACATTTCTAATATTTTTTAACTAAAAAACATAAAAATTTCTAACATTTCTATAAATATTTCTATAACTAAAAAACAGAAAAATTTCTATAACTAAAATTATAACTAAAAAACTAAAAAAACAATGTGTGTGTGTGTGTGGACATGGTGGCCGGGGCAGGAGCTCATCGGTGAGGCGCGGCGACGGGGGGCGGCGGCGGGGATGGCGACGGGCGGTGACGACGGGGATGGCGACGGGGCGGCGACGAAGGTGACGGGGACGACGGGAGACGACGGGGCGGGGACGGTGACAGACGGCGGGGACAGTGACAGACGGCGGGGACAGCGACGGACGGGGGGGACGGCGACGGACGGAGGGGACGGGGACGGCCGGGGCGACGACGGCGACGGGGACGGCGACCGACGACGACGGGGTCGGCGACAAGGGGTGATAACCCACAAGTATAGGGGATCGCAACAGTTTTCGAGGGTAGAGTATTCAACCCAAATTTATTGATTCGACACAAGGGGAGCCAAACAATATTCTCAAGTATTAGCAGCTGAGTTGTCAATTCAACCACAACTGGAAACTTAATATCTGCAGCAAAGTGTTTAGTAGCAAAGTAATATGATAGTGGTGGTAACGATAGCAAAAGTAACGGTAGCAAAAGTAGTATTTTTGGTATTTTGTAGTGATTGTAACAGTAGCAACGGAAAAGTAAAAAAGCGAAGAACAATATATGGAAAGCTCATAGGCAATGGATCAATGATGGAGAATTATGCCGGATGCGGTTCATCATGTAACCGTCATAACCTAGGGTGACATAGAACTAGCTCCAATTCATCAATGTAATGTAGGCATGTATTCCGAATATAGTCATACATGCTTATGGAAAAGAACTTGCATGACATCTTTTGTCCTACCCTCCCGTGGCAGCGGGGTCCTAGTGGAAACTAAGGGATATTGAGGCCTCCTTTTAATAGAGTACCGGACCAAAGCATTAATACATAGTGAATACATGAACTCCTCAAACTACGATCATCACCGGGAGTGGTCCCGATTATTGTCACTTCGGGGTTGCCGGATCATAACACATAGTAGGTGACTATAGACTTGCAAGATAGGATCAAGAACTCACATATATTCATGAAAACATAATAGGTTCAGATCTGAAATCATGGCACTCGGGCCCTAGTGACAAGCATTAAGCATAGCAAAGTCATAGCAACATCAATCTCAGAACATAGTGGATATTAGGGATCAAAACCTAACAAAACAAACTCGATTACATGATAAATTTCATCCAACCCATCACCGTCCAGCAAGCCTACGATGGAATTACTCACGCACGGCGGTGAGCATCATGAAATTGGTGATGGAGGATGGTTGATGATGACGATGGCGACGGATTCCTATCTCCGGAGCCTCGAACGGACTCCAGATCAGCCCTCCCGAGAGGTTTTAGGGCTTGGCAGCGGCTCCGTATCGTAAAACGCGATGAATCCCTCTCTCTGATTTTTTCTCTCCCCGAAAGCAAATATATAGAGTTGGAGTTGAGGTCAGAGGAGCTCCAGGGGGCCCATGAGGTAGGGGGCGCGCCCCCCACCCTCGTGGCTTGGGTGTGGGCCCCCTGGTCTTCATCTTTTGCAAGGATTTTTTTATTATTTCCAAAAAGACGTTCCGTGAAGTTTTAGGTCATTCCGAGAACTTTTGTTTCTGCACGTAAATAACACCATGGCAATTCTGCTGAAAACAGCGTCAGTCCGGGTTAGTTCCATTCAAATCATGCAAGTTAGAGTCCAAAACAAGGGCAAACGTGTTTGGAAAAGTAGATACGACGGAGAGGTATCAACTCCCCAAGCGTAAACCTTTGCTTGTCCTCAAGCAATTCAGTTGATAATCTGAAAGTGATAAAGAAAAACTTTTACAAACTCTGTTTGCTCTTGTTGTTGTAAATATGTAAAGCCAGCATTCAAGTTTTCAGCAAAGATTGTAAACTAACCATATTCACAATAACGCTTAGGTCTCATGTTTACTCATATCAATGGCATAATCAACTAGCGAGCAATAATAATAAATCTTGGATGACAACACTTTCTCAAAACAATCATAATATGATATAACAAGATGGTATCTCGCTAGCCCTTTCTGAGACAGCAAAACATAAATGCAGAGCACCTTTAAAGATCAAGGACTGACTAGACATTGTAATTCATGGTAAAAGAGATCCAGTCAAGTCATACTCAATGTAAACTAACAGTAATGAATGCAAATGACAGCGGTGCTCTCGAACTGGTGCTTTTTAATATGAGGATGATGACTCAACATGAAAGTAAATAGATAGGCCCTTCGTAGAGGGAAGCAGGGATTTGTAGAGGTGCCAGAGCTTGGTTTTGAAATAGAGGTGAATAATATTTTGAGCGGTATACTTTCATTGTCAACATAACAACCAAGAGATGGCAATATCTTCCATGCTACACACATTATAGGCGGTTCCCAAATAGAATGGTAAAGTTTATACTCCCCCTCCACCAACAAGCATCAATCCATGGCTTGCTCGAAACAACGAGTGCCTCTAACTAACAAGAGTCCCAGGGGGAGTTTTTTTTGCAATTATTTTGATTTGATTTGCATAAAGCATGGGACTGGGCATCCCGGTGACCAGCCATTTTCTCGTGAGTGAGGAGCGGAGTCTACTCCTCTTGAGAATAACCCGCCTAACATGGAAGATACGGACAACCCTAGTTGATACATGAGCTATTCAAGCATACAAAACAGGATATTTATTTGAAGGTTTAGAGTTTGGCACATACAAATTTACTTGGAACGGCAGGTAGATACCGTATATAGGTAGGTATGGTTGACTCATATGGCATAACTTTGGGGTTTATGGAGTTGGATGCACAAGCAGTACTCCCGCTTAGTACAGGTGAAGGCTAGCAAAAGACCGGGAAGCAACAACAGTCATGAACATGCATTAAAATTAATCAACACCGAATGCAAGCATGATTAGGATATAATCCACCATGAACATAAATATCGTGAAGGCTATGTTGATTTTGTTTCAACTACATGCGTGAACATGCGCCAAGTCAAGTCACTTAAATCATTCATAGGAGGATACCACCCTATCATACCACATCACAACCATTTTAATAGCATGTTGGCACGCAAGGTAAACAATTATAAGCTCCTAGCTAATCAAGCATGGCACAAGAAACTATGATCTCTAGTTGTCATTGCAAACATGTTTATTCATAATAGGCTGAATCAGGAACGATGAACTAATCATATTTACAAAAACAAGAGAGGTCGAGTTCATACCAACTTTTCTCATCTCAGTCAGTCCATCATATATCGTCATAATTGCCTTTCACTTGCACGATTGAATGATGTGAATAATAATAATAGTGCGCGTGCATTGGACTAAGCTGGAATCTGCGAGCATTCAATAAACAGGAGAAGACAAGGCAATACGGGCTCTTGGTTAAATCAACAATAATGCATATAAGAGCCACTTCAACAATTTAATCATAGTCTTCTCCCGTCGACCCCCAAAGAAAATGAAATAAATAAAACTATTTACACGGGAAAACTCCCAACAAGCAAAAGAAGAACATGAAATCTTTTTGGGTTTTCTTTTTAATTACTACTACAAGCATGGAAATTAAAACTAGCTAAAACCTACAACTAATTTTTTTGGTTTTTCTTAAGGTTTATTAAACACACAAGAAGAAAGCATAAAAAGAGAAAATAAACTAGTATGGATGATACAATGAAAAAGTAAGAGCACCGACATCTAGCAATGAGTGTGTGTGAACATGAATGTAATGTCGCTGAGAAATACGTACTCCCTCAAGTTTAGGCTTTTGGCCTAAGTTGGTCTATGGCCATGGTTGGCCTGGCAGATATCCATAGTAATAGTTGGGGTCGTACTGCGAAGAAGAAGACTCCGATTGCCACTGGTTGGCAATCATCTCCGGATCCCACTAGTAATTAGACTGTCGTGGAGGATCGACTTGTGGTTCCGACTCTGGCTTTGTGGCTGATGTAGGGTTCCGGTAGGCGTGAATAGCCTCTAACGGAACAAGGTACTGGCCTGCAGATAAATCAAACAAGGAAGGAGCAGGCAGGGTAATAATCTCAGGATGATGTTTATGAAAGAACAATTTGTATTTAAGCTCCCCTTCCCTATTCTTAACAATAAAATCATGTGTCACCATACTCTTATAATCTAAATAAACAGGGGGCAGCAATTTTTCTTCCTTCTCATAATGCCTAATAGGTATGTTAAAATGTGCAGCTAGGCATGAAGCATAGATGCCTCCAAAGATGGGGCCCTTTGTACGGTTCAGACTTAACCGTTTAGCAATAATACCGCCCATACTAACAGAGTTATCACAGAATAAACCGTGGAACAAAATAATAATATCAGGAACACTAAGGTTTCCACAGTTTCCACGACCAATTAAGCAACGACTAGGAAATATTGCAAAGTAGCGTAAAACAAGAAAATGTATGCTAGTGATTCGTGCATCGGAAACCTTCCTCGTTTCCCCTACAGTGATGGTATCAATAAACCCATCCACATCACCGCGATGTGGTTCCTCTATCATGCCCTCGAAAGGGATCAAACAAACCCGACAAAAATCATAAAGTGACATCTCCTTATGCTCATCATATAAATAAAACTCCATCGTAGGTGGTTAGCTTCTAGCATGGAAATGAAAGTTTTGCACAAAGATATTGGTGAGTAAGAGATACTGTTCACGTTGGTTGTGGAGGAAGGCGGTGAGGCCTGCATTTTCAGCCAATTCATAAAAATCATCATAAATCCCGGCTACTCTCAAGAAATCATTGCAAGGCCATTCACATGGCCGAACCTCCGCGGTGCGAGGCAGATTATATTTGGTCCTCTCTGCTTTTTCATTTTGCTTTTCCTTTGAGCTTTGGCTCGATGAGCCCCTCAAAAATCTCTTCATTATTTTCTGAAAAATTCTGAAATTTTTAGTAACTTCAAATAAAAGTGAACCAAACTCAACAAAGTTGATAGCAACTACTCCTACAAGTGTGTAGAGCCTATATCATGCATCAAAGCTACTTGGAACCACATAAATTTGACATGCAAGCTTAAGAACAGGGTCACCTAAGCAGCAAAAATATGCAATGAATAAAGCACTAGAACAAAAACTAATTGGACCAATGGAGGAGTCACATACCAAGGATCAATCCCCCCAAGCAGTTTTGTGAGAGGTGCTTTGAGCAAGGAGATCGAAAATGGCAGCAAAGTGAGCTTGGACTCAGGTTTGAACTGGATAATCGTGTTTGTGGGAGGAAGAAGGAGTGTGTGGGTGCAGGAATAAGTGGAGGAGAGCCACCATGGGCCCACGAGGTAGGGGGGCGCGCCCTCCATCCTCGTGGCCAGGTGGATCCCCCCCGCTGTGTTCTCAGTGTCAAATATTCTCAAATATTCCAGAAAAAATCATATTTAAATTTCAGGGCATTTGGAGAACTTTTATTTTTGGGGTATTTTTATATTGCACAGATAATTCAGATAACAGACAGAAAATACTATTTTTACTTTATTCTAACTAGATAATAGAAAGTAGAGAGAGGGTACAGAAGGTTGTGCCTTCTAGTTTCATCCATCTCATGCTCATCAAAAGGAATCCACTGACAAGGTTGATCAAATCTTGTTAACTAACTCATTCCGAGTAACATGGAACCGGAGAAATTTTGAATAACACTATGTTACCTCAACGGGGATATGCACATCCCCGATAATAAGAATACCATATTTCTTTTTGACAGTAGGTAGAGGAAATTCAAAACCTCCAATAATAATCGATGGAATTTTCCAATAGAGTTGATACTATGAACTTGAGGTTGTTTCCTCGGAAAGTGTACTGTATGCTCATTACCATTGACATGAAAAGTGACATTGCCTTTGGTGCAATCAATAACATCCCCTGCAATATTCAAAAAGGATCTTCCAAGAATAATAGACATACTATCGTCCTCGGGAATATCAAGAATAACAAAGTCCGTTAAAATAGTAACGTTTGCAACCACAATAGGCACATCCTCACAAATACCGACAGGTATAACAGTTGATTTATCAGCCATTTGCAAAGATATTTCAGTAGGTGTCAACTTATTCAAATCAAGTCTACGATATAAAGAGAGAGGCATAACACTAACACCGGCTCCAAGATCACATAACGCAGTTTTAACATAGTTTCTTTTAATGGAACATGGTATAGTGGGTACTCCTGGATCTCCAAGTTTCTTTGGTATTCCACCCTTAAAAGTATAATTAGCAAGCATGGTGGAAATTTCAGCTTCCGGTATCTTTCTTTTATTAGTAACAATTTCTTTCATGTACTTAGCATAAGGATTCATTTTAAGCATATCAGTTAATCGCATGCGCAAAAAGATAGGTCTAATCATTTCAGCAAAGCGCTCAAAATCCTCATCATCCTTTTTCTTGGATGGTTTGGGAGGAAAAGGCATGGGTTTCTGAACCCAAGGCTCTCTTTCCTTTCCGTGTTTCCTAGAAACAAAGTCTTTCTTATCATAACGTTGATTCTTTGATTGTGGGTTATCGAGATCAACAGCAGGTTCAATATCTATATCATTATCATTACTAGGTTGAGCATCATCATGAACATTATCACTAGTTTCAGGTTCATTACCAGATTGTGTTTCAGCCTCAGAAATAGAAATATCATTTGGATTCTCAGATGTTTCAGCAATAGGTTCACTAGAAGCATGCAAAGTCCTACCATTTTTATTTTTCTTCCTTTTAGAAGGACTAGGTGCATCTATATTATTTCTCTGAGAATCTTGCTCCATTGTCTTAGGGTGGCCTTCAGGATACAAAGGTTCCTGAGTCATTCTACCAGTTCTAGTAGCCACTCTAACAGCATAATCATTATTCTTACTATTCAATTCATTGAGCAAATCATTTTGAGCCTTAAGTACTTGTTCTACTTGAGTGGTAACCATAGGAGCATGACTAAACTATATGATTTTGTAGGGATGAACTTTCTTTGGCCATGTTATTTTGAGAAGACGTGATTGCTTAGTTAGTATGCTTGAAGTATTATTATTTTTATGTCAATATTAAACTTTTGTCTTGAATCTTATGGATCAAAACATTCATGCCAAAATGAAGAGAATTACTTAGAGAAATATGTTAGGTAGCATTCCACATCAAAAATTCTGTTTTTATCATTTACCTACTCGAGGACGAGCAGGAATTAAGCTTGGGGATGCTGAGACGTCTCCAACGTATCTATACTTTTGATTGTTCCATGCTATTATATTATCAACCTTGGATGTTTTATATGCATTTATAAGCTATTTTATATGATTTTTGGGACTAACCTATTAACCCAGAGCCTAGTGCCAGTTTCTGTTTTTCCCTTGTTTCAGTGTTTCGCAGAAAAGGAATATAAAACGGAGTCCAAACGGAATGAAACCTTCGGAAAAGTTATTTTTGGAAAGAAAGCAATACAGGAGACTTGTAGTGCACATCAGGGGATCAACGAGGAGAGCACGAGGCAGGGGTGCGCACCCACCCCCTAGGCGTGCCCTCCACCCTCGTGGGCCCCTCATGGCTCCCCTGATGTATTTCTTCCACCTATATTTATCCATATACCCTAAAACTATCGAGGAACACAATAGATCGAGAGTTCCGCCGCCAGAAGCCTCCGTAGCCACCGAAAACCAATCTAGACCCGTTCTGGCACCCTGCCGGAGGGGGAATCCCACTCCGGTGGCCATCTTCATCATCCCGTTGCTCACCGTGACGAGGAGGGAGTAGTTCTCCCTCGGGGCTGAGGGTATGTACCAGTAGCTATGTGTTTGATCTCTCTCTCTCTCTCTCTCGTGTTCTTGAGGTGTAACGATCTTGATGTATCGTGAGCTTTGCTATTATAGTTGGATCTTATGATGTTTCTCCCCCTCTACTCTCTTGTAATGGATTGAGTTTTCCCTTTGAAGTTATCTTATCGGATTGAGTCTTTAAGAATTTGAGAACACTTGATGTATGTCTTGCGTGGGATACCTGTGGTGATAATGGGGTATTCTATGATCCACTTGATGTATGTTTTGGTGATCAACTTGCGGGTTCCGTGACCTTGGGAATCTATGCATAGGGGTTGGCACACGTTTTCGTCTTGACTCTTTGATAGAAACTTTGGGGCACTCTTTGAGGTTCTATCTGTTGGTTGAATAGATGAATCTGAGATTATGTGATGCATATCGTATAATCATACCCACGGATACTTGAGGTGACATTGGAGTATCTAGGTGACATTAGGGTTTTGGTTGATTTGTGTCTTAAGGTGTTATTCTAGTATGAACTCTAGGGCTATTTGTGACACTTATAGGAATAGCCCAACGGATTGATTGGAAAGAATAACTTTGAGGTGGTTTCGTACCCTACCATAATCTCTTCGTTTGTTCTCCGCTATTAGTGACTTTGGAGTGACTCTTTGTTGCATGTTGAGGGATATTTATGTGATCCAATTATGTTATTATTGTTGAGAGGACTTGCACTAGTGAAAGTATGAACCCTAGGCCTTGTTTCCTAGCATTGCAATACCGTTTACGCTCACTTTTATCATTAGTTACCTTGCTGTTTTTATATTTTCAGATTACAAAAACTTTTATCTACCATCCATATACCACTTGTATCACCATCTCTTCATCGAACTAGTGCACCTATACAATTTACCATTGTATTGGGTGTGTCGGGGACACAAGAGACTCTTTGTTATTTGGTTGCAGGGTTGCTTGAGAGAGACCATCTTCATCCTACGCCTCCTATGGATTGATAAACCTTAGGTCATCCACTAGAGGGAAATTTTCTACTGTCCTACAAACCTCTGCACTTGGAGGCCCAAGAACGTCTACAAGAAGAAGGTTGTGTAGTAGACATCAAGCTCGTATCTATCTTTGCAAGCTAAAATAGCTAAAGCAGCTTCTTTTTCCAAAACATAGCCCTAAGGAATAACAGGCGATTCATATTTATTAGGGGGAGAGTCTTCATCATCACTTTCATCAATGTTATCAGTTTCAATAATTTCATTCTCTCTAACCCTAGCAAGTTGTTCATCAAGAAATTCACCAAGTGGCACATTAGTATCAAGCATAGAAGTAGTTTCATCATAAGTATCATGCATAGCAGAAGTGGCATCATCAATAAAATGCGACATATTAGAACGAATAGCATAAGCAGGTTTAGGTATCGCCAGCTTACTCAAAACAGAAGGTGAATCAAGTGCAGAGCTAGATGGCAGTTCCTTACCTCCACTCGTAGTTGAGGGATAAATCTTGGTTTTTGGATCTCTCAAGCTCTTCATAATGATAAGCAGATATAAATCCCAAGTGACTCAAAGAATAGAGCTATGGTCCCTAGCAACAGCGCCAGAAAATAGTCTTGATAACCCACAAGTATAGGGGATCGCAACAGTTTTTGAGGGTAGAGTATTCAACCCAAATTTATTGATTCGACACAAGGGGAGCCAAAGAATATTCTCAAGTATTAGCAGCTAAGTTGTCAATTCAACCACACATGGAAACTTAATATCTGCAGCAAAGTGTTTAGTAGCAAAGTAATATGATGGTGGTGGTAACGATAGCAAAAGTAACGGTAGCAAAAGTAGTATTTTTGGTATTTTGTAGTGATTGTAACAGTAGCAACGGAAAAGTAAATAAGCGAAGAACAATATATGGAAAGCTCGTAGGCAATGGACCAGTGATGGAGAAATATGCCGGATGCGGTTCATCATGTAACAGTCATAACCTAGGGTGGCATAGAACTAGCTCCAATTCATCAATGTAATGTAGGCATGTATTCCGAATATAGTCATACGTGCTTATGGAAAAGAACTTGCATGACATGTTTTGTCCTACCCTCCCGTGGCAGCGGGGTCCTAGCGGAAACTAAGGGATATTAAGGCCTCCTTTTAATAGAGTACTGGACCAAAGCATTAACACATAGTGAATACATGAACTCCTCAAACTACGGTCATCACCGGGAGTGGTCCCGATTATTGTCACTTCGGGGTTGCCGGATCATAACACATAGTAGGTGACTATAGACTTGCAAGATAGGATCAAGAACTCACATATATTCATGAAAACATAATAGGTTCAGATCTGAAATTATGGCACTCGGGCCCTAGTGACAAGCATTAAGCATAGCAAAGTCATAGCAACATCAATCTCATAACATAGTGGATACTAGGGATCAAACCCTAACAAAACTAACTTGATTACATGATAAACCTCATCCAACCCATCACCGTCCAGCAAGCCTACGATGGAATTACTCACGCACGACGGTGAGCATCATGAAATTGGTGATGGAGGAAGGTTGATGGTGACGATGGCGACGGATTCCCCTCTCCGGAGCCTCGAACGGACTCCAGATCAGCACTCCCGAGAGGTTTTAGGGCTTGGCGGCGGCTCCGTATCGTAAAATGCGATGAATCCTTTTCCCTGATTTTTTTCTCCCTGAAAGCAAATATATAGAGTTGGAGTTGAGGTCAGAGGAGCTCCAGGGGCCCATGAGGTAGGGGGCGCGCCCAGGGGGCAGGTGTCGTGGATCTAAGACTGACAGTAGAATGGGGGTAAGTATGAGGAGGCAAGATCCTAGCTATGGAGGAGTTGTACGCACGAGTTTACGAGTTTGGGCCCTTCTCAGAGGAAGTAACCGATGAAGCTATGTACCTAGGGTAGGGTCATGGACCTATCCTAACTGCCCTACCCAAGGACATCTCTAGAAGAAATCACCTTTCAATTGATTTGAAGGTGTTCCACTCGATAGACTCGAAGACACTCGACCAAGAAGCAATCACTCGACCAAGATCCAACCACTTGACGGCCAGGAGACCTAAAGTCACTCCTCACGCTAACGGTCGGTCATTAAATAGCTTTTATGGTCATCATAGCACTTTATTACTAGCGTTACCAGTAACGCCCTTCCTTAATGTACATTGAACCCTTTGCAACGTGGGCTGTCCGGGGTCCTGGCGCACTCTATATAAGCCACCCCCTCCTCCGAGACAAGGGTTCGCACCTCTGTAACTCATACTCACATAATCCAGTCGACCGCCTCCGGGCTCCGAGACATAGGGCTATTACTTCCTCCGAGAAGGGCCTGAACTCGTAAACCTTGAGTGCTTACAACTTCTCCATTGCTAAGATCTTGCCTCTCCATACCCCCTACACTACTGTCAGACTTAGAACCACGACAGTTGGCGCCCACCGTGGGGCAGGTGTTTTAGCGTTTGTTGGAGAAGTTGCGACCTTTTCCGACCCGAATCATCATGGTTTTTGGCGGAGTTTCGGTGGAGGGCCGCGAGATCCATCTCGGCGCGCTCACGTTCATCGTCGACGACTCTGCTTGGCTCCAGGAGGCTCCGCTCGACTTGGACGCAGTCCCTGCTCGCGGGGCAACACACTTTAGCGCGTGCGTCCGCGGTGTTCTCCTGCGGCAACCGTCGACCCCCTACCGGTCGGCTCCTGTGTTGTCCTCCCTCCCTGTTTCCCGCCGGCACAAGCACTCCGGTCGGTCGAGACTTCAGTGGTGGGTGAGGCACGTGGCGGCACGTCAGTCGGCCACCCCTCAAGTCGCGGCAATCGAGCCCGACGAATCCCTCTACGGCCTGTTCGACTGGCTCCGCAGAGACCGCATCCGAGTGCGATAGCAGCGATCCGGCGGCGGAGGTTCTGATGGTCGATGGACCACCCAGTCCTCCCGGTTTTCCCCGCACCGACGGAGGCGCAGGTGGAGGCGACCCGTCGCGTCTCCATGAGGAGTATCTTCTCGAGCCTCTCACGTCATTGCAGAGAGAAGAACTTCGCCGCCGGAACATGGATGCACTGCACACTCCTATCGTTGGAGAAACCCCCGAGGCTCGTGCCTTGGAGGACGCGCGCCTGGCAAACTTGGCCGAGCGCACTCGACTGGAGAACCTCCAGCGAGCACTCGATGAGCGTGCGCGACAACGGGTTCCCGAATTGAGTCGACGTCAGCTCTTCCCGCCCCCGCAGGTATATCGAACTCCGATTCAGAATTTAGCAGCTGCGACCCGTATAGCGGAGTCCATTCAGCCTTCCCAGTCGGAGGCCGGCAGAGGCTTGCTGCAGATCAGAGCATTACTCCAAGCAGCAGGAGATCAGAATTCCGCTGTTTCTCAGTCACGGAACATGATTCACAGCAGATCCATTGCCGCAGACACAGTCCAGTCGGCTCACAGCCCGAGATCGCCCCCGAGGCGTGAGGGACGTGGAGACCGGCGTGACCAGTATGGGAACCATGAGCAGTATGAGCACTGAGTCGATCGTGACGGTCAACGTCGAGTGCCCATGCCTCCCCCAAGGAGCGGGTCGTATGTGCCTCGCCAGCAGGATGACAGGCGCCCTCATAGTGGTGGGCGAAGGATTCCAGTCGACCCCAGAGGACCAGGCTTTGACGCGAGATCCATTCTCGTCCAGGGTTTGGTCGACAGGAACAGGGCTCACCGAGAAGGTCACGACAGAGATGCACCTACCAGTAGCAGAGTACATGTTTCGGGGCCAGAGTGCTTTAGTAGAGCCATTAGGGCTGCTGTGATTTCTCCCAACTTCAGGTTGGCGACTGGAGTCAGTAAGTTCACTGGCGAGTCCAAGCCCGATACTTGGCTTGAAGATTACCGAGTGGCCATCCAGATCGGCGGCGGCAATGATGAAGTGGCCATGAAGCACCTGCCTCTCATGTTGGAGGGCTCGGCTAGAGCGTGGCTGAACCAGTTAGCGCCTAGCAGCATTTACACTTGGGAGGATCTCTCCCGACTGTTCGTCACCACATTTGAAGGCACGTGCAAGCGACCAGCAGGGCTGATGGAACTGCGGTCTTGTGTACAGAAGCCGAATGAAACTTTGAGGGATTACATCCAGAGGTGGATCACGTTACATCCCTCGGTGGAGAATGTGCCTGACCACCAAGCAGTTTGTGCCTTCAAGGAAGGCATCAAGTACAGAGAACTGAATTTGAAATTCGGTCGAACCGGGGATATGTCCCTGAATCGGATGATGGAGATTGCCACCAAGTACGCTAATGGCGAAGATGAGGATCGACTCAGGAGTGGCAAACTCAAGTCAGTCGCCCAAGAACCCGGAGGCAATTCCAATCGGAAACAGAAGCGGAAAGCCGAGCCAGCGGCTCCTGGGGAAGCCTTGGCTTTAACCCAAGGAAAGTTTAAAGGGAAACCTAAAGGGCCTTGGAACCCCAAAAAGGTTAAAGACCAGGACGGAAATGATGTGTTGGACTTGCCAACAAAGAAAGATGAAGAGGGTAATTTCATTTACCCGAAACATACCACTCGACAGTGTCGACTCTTGATCCAGCAGTTCCAAGGCAAGCAGCCCAAAGGTAAGGAAAAGGAGTCGGACAAGGTCGAGGACAAAGAGGACAGTGACGACGGATACCCCCAAGTCAATTCCAACTTGATGATTTTTGCTGATGTTGAGAGCAGAAGTTGACTGAAAGTCATCAACCGAGAGGTGAATATGGTTGCTCCGGCGACACCAAGTTATTTGAAATGGTCCCAGACTGCCATCACGTTTGACCAGTCCTTTCACCCAACGCATATTGCCACCCCTGGGAGGCAAGCTCTGGTGGTCGACCCAGTGGTTGAAGGCACTCGACTGACCAAAGTCTTGATGGATGGTGGCAGTGGTTTGAACATATTGTATGCTGAGACGTTGAAAGGGATGGGCATTCCGATGTCTAGACTCAGTGCCAGCAACATGAGTTTCCATGGAGTCATTCCTTGGAAGAAGGCTGAATCACTCGGCCAGATTGCTCTTGATGTGGTTTTCGGTGATTCCAAGAATTACCGCAAAGAGAAGTTGACATTTGAAGTTGTAGACTTCTAGAGTGCCTACCACGCTATTTTGGGCAGGCCGGCTTATGCACGCTTCATGGCCCGACCATGTTATGTGTATCTCAAATTGAAGATGCCTGGCCCCAAAGGTGTGATCACCATTATGGGAAATCGGAAGAAAGCAAAAGAATGTTTTCAGAAAGGTTCGAAGATCACCGATGCTCAGATGGCAGTGGTGGAGTTGCAGGAGTACCAGAAGACTGCAGACCCGAGTGATTTGTTGCGAGCCAAGAAGCCCACTACAGAGTCAGCTTTTCAGTCGACTGGCGATACGATTACAGCTCACATCCACCCGACCGACCCCAGCGCTGCTCCAACTCATATCTCGACGACACTCGACTCCAAATAGGAAGAAGCGCTCATCCAGTTCCTCCATGAGAACTGGGACATTTTCGCATGGAAGCCCTCTGACATGCCGGGTGTTCCCAGGGAGCTGGCTGAGCACCGCCTAAGAGTCGACTCAAAAATAAAACCTGTCAAGGAACATCTTCGACGGTGCGCCGTCCAGAAGAGAAAGGCCATTGGCGAAGAGGTAGCTCGGCTCTTAGCGGCAGAGTTCATCTGAGAAATCTATCACTCCGAGTGGCTCGCCAATGTTGTCATGGTCCCCAAGAAGGACAAGTCACTTCGCATGTGCATTGACTTTAAACATATCAATCAGGCCTGCCCGAAAGATCATTTTCCTCTCCCCCGCATTGACCAGATAGTCGACTCGACTGCAGGATGTGAGCGACTATCTTTTTTAGACGCCTATTCCGGGTACCATCAGATCCGTCTGTATGGGCCTGACGAGATCAAAACAGCTTTCATCACTCCATTCGGGTGCTTTTGTTATGTTACCATGCCATTCGGCCTCAAGAATGCCGGAGCCACATTCATGAGGATGATTCAGAAGTGTTTGCTCACCCAAATCAGTCGGAATGTGGAGGCGTACATGGATGATATTGTGGTCAAGTCACGGAAGGGTTCCGACCTGCTGACTGACCTTGCTGAAACCTTTGCCAACCTCAGAAGGTTTGATATCAAGCTTAATCCATCAAAATGCACATTCGGGGTTCCTGGCGGAAAGTTACTCGGTTTTCTCGTTTCCGAACGGGGAATCGACGCCAATCCAGAAAAAGTCGGCACTATACTCCGAATGAAAAGCCCTGTGCGAGTGCACGATGTTCAGAAGCTTACTGGTTGCTTGGCTGCCCTAAGTTGATTCATATCTCGTCTCGGTGAAAAGGCATTGCCTCTTTACCGATTGATGAAGAAGTCTAACAAGTTCGAGTGGACTCCTGAAGCTGACGCAGCGTTCGCAGAGCTCAAAGCTCTGCTCTCCACCCAGCCGGTGCTTGCTGCCCCAATCAGCAAGGAGCCTTTGCTGCTTTACATTGGAGCCACAGGACAAGTCGTCAGTACGGTACTTACGATCGAGCGGGAAGAAGAAGGGAAAACCTTCAAAGTTCAGCGCCCAGTGTATTATATTTCTGAAGTCTTGACCCCATCAAAGCAAAGATATCCTCATTATTAGAAGCTCGTATATGGGATTTATGTGACCACAAAGAAATTTGCCCACTACTTCTCTGATCATTCCATTACAGTCGTCAGCGACGCTCCATTGTCAGAGATCTTGCATAACAGGGATGCAACTGGTCGAGTGGCAAAATGGGCGATTGAACTCCTTCCTCTAGATATCAAGTTTGAGGCAAAGAAAGCTATCAAGTCCCAGGCAATCGCGGATTTCGTCGCCGAGTGGATTGAACAGCAACTGCCGACTCAGGTTCACTCGGAGCATTGGACCATGTTCTTTGACGGTTCCAAGATGATAAATGGTTCCGGCGCCGGAGTGGTGTTGGTCTCCCCTAGAGGAGATAAACTCAGATATGTTCTTCAAATCCACTTTGATTCCTCTAACAACGAGGCAGAATACGAAGCACTTTTATATGGGTTGCGCATGGCCATTTCACTCGGCGTCCGTCGCCTCATGGTCTATGGCGACTCAGATTTGGTGGTCAATCAAGTGATGAAGGAATGGGACGTCAGAAGTCTAGCAATGACTGGTTATTGCAATGCAGTGAGAAAGCTGGAGAAGAAATTCGAGGGGTTAGAGCTTCATCACATACCCCGACTGAAAAATCAAGTAGCTGATGATCTGGCAAAAATAGGTTCCAAAATAGAAGCCATTCCCAGCAATGTGTTTTTGGAACACATCCACACACCATCAGTCCAGGAGGATCCCTTAACTGAAGAGGCCCCGCAATCAAAAGGCGCCACTGATCCGACTGAAGTTGAAGTTCCAGCTGTGGTCGACCTGATCATGGAAGTCTTGGTTATCACTCCCGTCTAGACAGAACCGTACATCGCGTACATCCCAAGGAAAGAACTCCCAGAAGACGAAGAAGAGGCTCGACAGATCATCCATTGATACAAGGCCTTTACAGTCATAAAGGGACAGTTATATAGAGAAAGCATGACTGGGGTCGGCCAGAAGTGTATTACACCAGAAGAAGGTCAGATGATCCTTAACGATATCCACTTGGGGATCTGTGGTCATCATGCGTCCTCTCGGACCATTGTGGCTAAAGCATACCGAGCGGGGTTCTACTGGCCAAGAGCCAATGAGATGGCAAAAGAGATAGTCGACAAATGTGAAGGATGTCAGTATTACTCCAACATGCCGCACAAGCCCGCGTCAGCCCTGAAAACCATTCCACTCGTCTGGCCTTTCGCTGTTTGGGGGCTGGACATGGTTGGACCACTGAGGACAGGCAGGAGCGGCTTCACTCATGTGCTGGTAGCAGTCGACAAGTTCACCAAATGGATTGAAGCCAAGCCTATCAAGAATCTTGATGCTTGCACCGCTATCAGTTTCATCAGAGAGTTCATATTCAGATATGGAGTTCCACACAGCATCATCACCGACAATGGGTCAAACTTCGATTCCGACAAATTCAGGGCCTTTTGCGCCTCTCAGGGCACTCGGGTCGACTATGCTTCGGTCGCTCACCCTCAGTCGAATGGGCAAGCAGAAAGGGCAAACGGCCTAATTCTCAAAGGACTGAAACCCCGATTGATGCGCGATCTCAAGCACGCAGCAGGTGCATGGGTCGATGAGCTTCCATCAGTCCTTTGGGGATTGAGGACAACACCGAATCGATCGACCGGAAGAACCCCATTCTTTCTGGTCTATGGAGCCGAGGCAGTCTTACCGACTGACCTGCTTCACAACGCTCCCAGAGTCGAGCTCTACTCAGAAGATGAAGCAGAACAAGCTCGGCAGGACGCAGTCGACCTCCTAGAAGAAGAAAGAGAAATGGCCTTGATTCGATCAACCATCTATCAGCAAGACTTGCGTCGATTCCATGCCAGAAACGTGAAGAGCCAAGCCTTCCAAGAAGGAGACTTAGTCCTTCGAGTGGATCAGCAGAAACCACACAAGCTCGCTCCTACTTGGGAAGGCCCCTTCATAGTCACCAGAGTCCTCCACAATGGAGCATACCACCTCTACAATGTTGATCGCCAGATTGATGAGCCACGGGCCTGGAATGCGGAGCTACTCCGCCCCCTTTATTCTTAAATTCTCACCCGGATGAGATGTAATAAGAAAAACTCCTGTAGTTTATTTATCAAATACAAGAGCGTTATAATTTTCGCAGTGATTATTATTGTTTTTGTTTGCGTAAGAAATCCCCCTGTGGGTGGCTTAGCTGCGAATCCGTTTCGCCTAAGTTTGTAAAAACAGTTTCCTACCGAGTGGCGAGCCAGCCTCCCACTCGGGGGCTTAGCTGCGAATCCGTTTCACCTAAGTTTGAAAAAATCCTACCGAGTGGAGAGCAATCCTCCCACTCGGGGGCTTAGCTGCAGTCCAGTACTCGCCTAAGTTCTCTCACTTGGGGACTTAGCTGCAGTCTGGCACTCGCCTAAGTTTGAAAAAATCCTACCGAGTGGAGAGCAATCCTCCCACTCGTGGGCTTAGCTGCAGTCCAGTACTCGCCTAAGTTCTCTCACTCAGAGACTTAGCTGCAGTCCGGCACTCGCCTAAGTTTGACAAAATCCTACCGAGTGGAGAGCAATCCTCCCACTCGGGGGCTTAGCTGCAGTCCAGTACTCGCCTAAGTTCTCTCACTTAGAGACTTAGCTGCAGTCCGGCACTCGCCTAAGTTTGAAAAAATCCTACTGAGTGGAGAGCAATCCTCCCACTCGAGGGCTTAGCTGCAGTAGTACTCGCCTAAGTTCTCTCACTTAGAGACTTAGCTGTAGTCTGGCACGCGCCTAAGTTTGAAAAAATCCTACCGAGTGGAGAGCAATCCTCCCACTCGGGGGCTTAGCTGCAGTCCAGTACTCGCCTAAGTTCTCTCACTTAGAGACTTAGCTGCAGTCCGGCACTCGCCTAAGTTTGAAAAAATCCTACTGAGTGGAGAGCAATCCTCCCACTCGAGGGCTTAGCTGCAGTAGTACTCGCCTAAGTTCTCTCACTTAGAGACTTAGCTGTAGTCTGGCACGCGCCTAAGTTTGAAAAAATCCTACCGAGTGGAGAGCAATCCTCCCACTCGGGGGCTTAGCTGCAGTCCAGTACTCGCCTAAGTTCTCTCACTTAGAGACTTAGCTGCAGTCCGG
>NC_053025.1:30115528-30126916 GCF_003073215.2 Triticum urartu
AAAGAGGAAATATTATCTAGGAGTTTAGTAGCTTCTCCTAAAGTGATTTCCATAAAAGTGCCTCCTGCGGTTGAATCTAAAAGATTTCTAGAAGCAAAATTCAATCCAGCATAAAAATTCTGTATAATCATCCATAAATTCAAACCATGTGTAGGGCAATTACGTATCATTAATTGCATCCTCTCCCAAGCTTGTGCAACATGCTCATGATCAACTTTCTTAAAATTCATAATATTGTTTCTAAGAGAGATGATCTTAGCGGGAGGAAAAAACTTAGATATAAAAGCATCTTTGCACTTATTCCATGAATCAATACTATTTTTAGGCAAAGAAGGGAACCAAGTTTTAACACGATCTCTAAGAGAAAACAGAAATAGCTTCAATTTAACAATATCATTATCCACATCTTTCTTCTTTTGCATATCACATAAATCAACAAAGCTGTTTAGATGGGTACTAGCATCTTCACTAGGAAGGCCAGCAAATTAATCTTTCATGACAAGATTCAGCAAAGCAATATATATTTCACAAGATTCATCATCGGTAAGAGGAGCAATCGGAGTGCTAATAAAATAATTATTGTTGGTATTGGAGAAGTCACATAAGTTAGTATTATCTTGAGCCATCGTGACAAAAAATCAATCCAACACACAATCACATAAGAGGCAAGCGAAAGAAGGCGAATGGAAAAAGGGTGAACGGAAAAGAGGCGAATAAAACGGCAAGGGTGAAGTGGGGGAGAGGAAAACGAGAGGCAAATGACAAATAATGTAATGCGAGGGATAAGAGTTTGTGATGGGTACTCGGTATGTCTTGGCTTGAGTGTAGATCTCCCCGGCAACGGCGCCAGAAATCCTTCTTGCTACCTCTTGAGCATGCGTTGGTTTTCCCTTGAAGAAGAAAGGGTGATGCAGCAAAGTAGCGTAAGTATTTCCCTCGGTTTTTGAGAACCAAGGTATCAATCCAGTAGGAGACTACACGCAAGTCGCCTAGTACCTGCACAAACAAATAAGAACCTTGCAACCAACGCGATAAAGGGGTTGTCAATCCCTTCACGCCCACTTGCAAAAGTGAGATCTGATAAAGATAATAAGATAACTATTTTTTGGTATTTTTGTATTGATTGGAAAGTAAAGATTGCAAGATAAATAGTAAACTAGAATTGTAGATCGGAAACTTATATGATGTAAAGTAGACCCGGGGGCCATAGGTTTCACTAGTGGCTTCTCTCAAGATAGCATATATTACGGTGGGTGAACAAATTACTGCCGAGCAATTGATAGAAAAGCGCATAGTTATGATGATATCTAGGTATGATCATGGACATAGGCATCACGTCCGTGTCAAGTAGACTGAAACGATTTGGCATCTACTACTATTACTCCACACATCGACCGCTATCCAGCATGTATCTAGAGTATCAAGTTCATAAGAATAGAGTAACACATTAGGCAATATGACATGATGTAGAGGGATAAACTCAAGCAATATAATTTAAATCCCATCTTTTTATCCTGGATGGCAACAATACAATACGTGCCTTGCTGCCCCTACTGTCACTGGGAAAGGACACCGCAAGATTGAACCCAAAGCTAAGCACTTCTCCCATTGCAAGAAAGATCAATCTAGTAGGCCAAACCAAACTGATAATTCGAAGAGACTTGCAAAGATATCAAATCATGCATATAAGAATTCAGAGAAGAATCAAATATTGTTCATGGATAATCTTAATCATAAACCCACAATTCATCGGATCTCGGCAAACACACCGCAAAAAGAATTACATCGAATAGATCTCCAAGATCATCGAGGTGAACTTTGTATTGAGATCCAAAGAGAGAGAAGAATCCATCTAGCTAATAACTATGGACTTGAAGGTCTGTGGTAAACTACTCACACATCATCAGAGAGGCTATTGTGTTGATGTAGAATCCCTCCGTGATCAAATCCCCCTCCGGTAGATCGCCGGAAAATGTCCCCAGATGGGATCGCACAGGTACAGAAGCTTGCGGCGGTGGAAAAGTGGTTTCGTGGCTCCCATGGATGTTTTCAGGGTATAAGAGTATATATAGGCTAAGGAAGTAGGTCGGTGGAGCTACGAGGGGCCCACGCGGGTGGGGGCGCGTCGCCCTACCTCGTTGCTTCCTTGACGTCCACTCCAAGTCTCCTGGATTGCATTTGTTCCAAAAAAGATCCTCGTGAAGGTTTCATTCCGTTTGTAAATCCCTTTGATATTTCTTTTTTGCGAAACACTGAAATAGGAAAAAAAATAACAACTGGCACTGGGCCTCCGGTTAATAGGTTAGGCCCAAAAATAATATAAAAGTGCATATTAAAGCCCATTAAACATCCAAAACATATAATATAATAGCATGGAACAATAAAACAATATAGATATGTTGGAGACATATCAATGCCACGTCAGAGTCGTGAAATTGTTATTTAAAACATTACACAACCCTTTCATACATACATGTTTTGGCCACATGCAGTCGATGGTTGTTCTGACACTCGATACTCGCGTGTGATGCTTTCTATGGGCCCGCGAGGTCATCGTCCAACACTTTGATGAATAGCCGGCAGTGAGGTAAATTTGACCGGCAAGGTAGAATCTTTTTTGTTTGTGTTATGGTGGTACATAGTACGCGTCGAAGATGTGGGAGGGGACTAGCATATATACTATACGTATGCGTCCGTGAACAAGTACACCTCACTCAGTGCGAGGACTTTTTGGTTTCCAAGGCACGTGCCACATCAAAATTATGAAATTTGGCTATTCAAACATCACACAACACATCTTTGGTCCACATGCATGCATGCGGTGGTTATCCTGTTGGAAATATGCCCTAGAGGCAATAATAAAAGCATTATTATTATATTTCCTTGTTCATGATAATTGTCTTTATTCATGCTATAATTGTGTTATCCGGAAATCGTAATACATGTGTGAATAAATAGACACCAACATGTCCCTAGTAAGCCTCTAGTTGACTAGCTCGTTGATCAACAGATAGTCATGGTTTCCTGACTATGGACATTGGATGTCATTGATAACGAGATCACATCATTAGGAGAATGATGTGATGGACAAGACCCAATCCTAAACATAGCACAAGATCGTATAGTTCGTTTGCTAGAGTTTTCCAATGTCAAGTATCTTTTCCTTAGACCATGAGATCGTGTAACTCCCGGATACCGTAGGAGTGCTTTGGGTATACCAAACATCACAACGTAACTGGGTGACTATAAAGGTATACTACGGGTATCTCCGAAAGTGTCTGTTGGGTTGACACGGATCAAGACTGGGATTTGTCACTCCGTATGACGGAGAGGTATCACTGGGCCCACTCGGTAATGCATCATCATAATGAGCTCAAAGTGACCAAGTGTCTGGTCACGGGATCATGCATTACGGTACGAGTAAAGTGACTTGCCGGTAACGAGATTGAACGAGGTATTGGGATACCGACGATCGATCTCGGGCAAGTAACATACCGATTGACAAAGGGAATTGTATACGGGGTTGCTTGAATCCTCGACATCGTGGTTCATCCGATGAGATCATCGAGGAGCATGTGGGAGCCAACATGGGTATCCAGATCCCGCTGTTGGTTATTGACCGGAGAGCGATCTCGGTCATGTCTACATGTCTCCCGAACCCGTAGGGTCTACACACTTAAGGTTCGGTGACGCTAGGGTTGTAGGGATATGTATATGCAGTAACCCGAATGTTGTTCGGAGTCCCGGATGAGATCCCGGACGTCACGAGGAGTTCCGGAATGGTCCGGAGGTAAAGAATTATATATAGGAAGTGCTATTTCGGGCATCGGGACAAGTTTCGGGGTCACCGGTATTGTACCGGGACCACCGGAAGGGTCCCGGGGGTCCACCGGGTGGGTCACCTGCCCCGGGGGGCCACATGGGCTGTAGGGGGTGCGCCTTGGCCTACATGGGCCAAGGGCACCAGCCCCAAGAGGCCCATGCACCTAGGGTTCAAAAGGGAAGAGTCCCACAAGTGGAAGGCACCCCTAGGTGCCTTGGGGGGAGGGATTCCTCCCTTGGCCGCCGCCCCCCTAGGAGATTGGATCTCCTAGGGCCGGCGCCCCCCCTAGGCCCCCTTATATATAGTGGGGAAGGAGGGCCTCTCATCACGCCTTTGGTGCCTCCCTCTCCCTCTCCAACACATCCTCCTCCTCCATAGTGCTTGGCGAAGCCCTGCCGGAGTACTGCAGCTCCATCATCACCACGCCGTCGTGCTGCTGCTGGAGCCATCTCCCTCAACCTCTCCTTCCCCCTTGCTGGATCAAGAAGAAGGAGACGTTACGCGTACGTGTGTTGAACGCGGAGGTGCCGTCCGTTCGGGCTAGGATCTCGGTGATTTGGATCACGTATCGTCGTGTACGACTACCTCATCCCCGTTCTTGAACGCTTCCGTCGCGATCTACAAGGTATGTAGATGCATCTAATCACTCGTTTCTAGATGAAACTCATAGATGGATCTTGGTGAAACCGTAGGAAATTTTTTTTTTCTGCAACGTTCCCCAACAGTGGCATCATGAGCTAGGTCTATGCGTAGTTCTTCTTGCGCGAGTAGAACACAATTTGTTGTGGGCGTAGATGTTGTCAACTTTCTTGCCGCTACTAGTCTTATCTTGCTTCAACGGTATTGTGGGATGAAGCGGCCCGGACCAACCTTACACGTACGCTTACGTGAGACCGGTTCCACCGACTAACATGCACAAGTTGCATAAGGTGGCTGGCGGGTGTCTGTCTCTCCTACTTTAGTTGGAGCGGATTCGATGAAAAGGGTCCTTATGAAGGGTAAATAGAAGTTGACAAATCACGTTGTGGCTTTCACGTAGGTAAGAAAACGTTCTTGCTAGAACCCTACTTCAGCCACGTAAAACTGTCAACAACAATTAGAGGACGTCTAACTTGTTTTTGCAGCAAGTGCTTTGTGATATGATATGGCCAAAGTTGTGATGAATGATGAATGATCTATATGTGATGTATGAGATGTTCATGCTATTGTAATAGGAATCACAACTTACATGTCGATGAGTATGACGGTGACAGGATGATCATGGAGCCCCAAGATGGAGATCAAAGGAGCTATGTGATATTGGCCATATCATGTCACTATTATTATTTGATTGCATGTGATGTTTATCATGTTTTTGCATCTTGTTTGCTTAGAACGACGGTAGTAAATAAGATGATCCCTCATAATAATTTCAAGAAAGTGTTCCCCCTAACTGTGCACCGTTGCGACAGTTCGTTGTTTCGAAGCACCACGTGATGATCGGGTGTGATAGATTCTAACGTTCACATACAACGGGTGTAAGACAGATTTACACACGCAAATACACTTAGGTTGACTTGACGAGCCTAGCATGTGCATAGACATGGCCTCGGAACACAGAAGACCGAAAGGTCGAGCATGAGTCGTATAGAAGATACGATCAACATGAAGATGTTCACCGACGTTGACTAGTCCGTCTCACGTGATGATCGGACACGGCCTAGTACTCGGATCATGTTATACTTAGATGACTAGAAGAGGGATGTCTATCTAAGTGGGAGTTCATTATAATTTGATTAGATGAACTTAATTATCATGAACTTAGTCTAAATCTTTACAATATGTCTTGTAGATCAAATGGCCAACGTAGTCCTCAACTTCAACGCGTTCCTAGAGAAAACCAAGCTGAAAGACGATGGCAGCAACTACACGGACTGGGTCCGGAACCTGAGGATCATCCTCATAGCTGCCAAGAAAGATTATGTCCTACAAGCACCGCTAGGTGACGCACCTGTTCTCCCTGCAGAACAAGACGTTATGAACGCTTGGCAGGCACGTACCGATGACTACTCCCTCGTTCAGTGCGGCATGCTTTACAGCTTAGAGCCGGGGCTCCAAAAGCGTTTTGAGAGACACGGAGCATATGAGATGTTCGAAGAGCTGAAAATGGTTTTTCAAGCTCATGCCCGGGTCGAGAGATATGAAGTCTCCGACAAATTCTTCAGCTGTAAGATGGAGGAAAATAGTTCTGTCAGTGAGCACATACTCACTATGTCTGGGTTACATAACCGCTTGACTCAGCTGGGAGTTAATCTCCCGGATGACGCGGTCATTGACAGAATCCTTCAGTCGCTTCCACCGAGCTACAAGAGCTTTGTGATGAACTTCAATATGCAGGGGATGGAAAAGACCATTCCTGAAGTATTTGCTATGCTGAAATCAGCAGAGGTAGAAGTCAAGAAGGAACATCAAGTGTTGATGGTCAATAAAACCACTAAGTTCAAGAAGGGCAAGGGTAAAAAGAACTTCAAGAAGGACGGCAAGGGAGTTGCCGCGCCCGGCAAGCAAGCTGCCGGGAAGAAGCCAAAGAATGGACCCAAGCCCGAGACTGAGTGCTTTTATTGCAAGGAAAGTGGTCACTGGAAGCGGAACTGCCCCAAATACTTAGCGGACAAGAAGGCCGGCAAAACGAAAGGTATATGTGATATACATGTAATTGATGTGTACCTTACCAGTACTCGTAGTAGCTCCTGGGTATTTGATACCGGTGCGGTTGCTCACATTTGTAACTCAAACAGGAGCTGCGGAATAAGCGGAGACTGGCGAAGGACGAGGTGACGATGCGCGTCGGGAATGGTTCCAAGGTCGATGTGATCGCCGTCGGCACGCTACCTCTACATTTACCTACGGGATTAGTTTTGAACCTCAATAATTGTTATTTAGTGCCAAGTTTGAGCATGAACATTGTATCAGGATCTCGTTTAATTCGAGATGGCTACTCATTTAAATCCGAGAATAATGGTTGTTCTATTTATATGAGAGATATGTTTTATGGTCATGCTCCGATGGTGAATGGTTTATTCTTAATGAATCTCGAGCGTAATGCTACACATATTCATAGTGTGAAGTACCAAAAGATGTAAGATTGATAATGATAGTCCCACATACTTGTGGCACTGCCGCCTTGGTCACATAGGTGTCAAACGCATGAAGAAGCTCCATGCAGATGGACTTTTAGAGTCTCTTGATTACGAATCATTTGACACGTGCGAACCATGCCTCATGGGTAAAATGACCAAGACTCCGTTCTCAGGAACAATGGAGCGAGCAACCAACTTATTGGAAATCATACATACTGATGTGTGCGGTCCAATGAGTGTTGAGGCTCGCGGTGGCTATCGTTATGTTCTCACCCTCACTGATGACTTGAGTAGATATGGGTATGTCTACTTAATGAAACACAAGTCTGAGACCTTTGAAAAGTTCAAGGAATTTCAGAGTGAGGTTGAGAATCAACGTGACAGGAAAATCAAGTTCCTGCGATCAGATCGTGGAGGAGAATACTTGAGTCACGAATTTGGCACACACTTAAGAAAATGTGGAATAGTTTCACAACTCACGCCGCCTGGAACACCTCAGCGTAATGGTGTGTCCGAACATCGTAATCGCACTCTATTAGATATGGTGCGATCTATGATGTCTCTTGCCGATTTACCACTATCTTTTTGGGGCTATGCTTTAGAGACTGCCGCATTCACTTTAAATAGGGCACCGTCGAAATCCGTTGAGACGACACCGTTTGAATTATGGTTTGGGAAGAAACCTAAGCTGTCGTTTCTAAAAGTTTGGGGATGCGATGCTTATGTCAGGAAACTTCAACCTGAAAAGCTCGAACCCAAATCGAAAAATGCGTCTTCATAGGATACCCTAAAGAAACTATTGGGTATACCTTCTACCTCAGATCCGAAGGCAAGATCTTTGTTGCCAAGAATGGGTCCTTTCTAGAGAAAGAGTTTCTCTCGAAAGAAGTAAGTGGGAGGAAAGTAGAACTTGATGAAGTATTACCTCTTGAACCGGAAAATGGCGCAACTCAAGAAAATGTTCCTGAGGTGCCTGCACCGACTAGAGAGGAAGTTAATGATGATCAAGATACTTCTGATCAAGCTCCTACTGAGATTCGAAGGTCCACAAGGACACGTTCCGCACCAGAGTGGTACGGCAACCCTGTCTTGGAAATCATGTTGTTAGACAACGGTGAACCTTCGAACTATGAAGAAGCGATGGCGGGCCCGGATTCCGACAAATGGCTAGAAGCCATGAAATCCGAGATAGGATCCATGTATGAAAACGAAGTATGGACTTTGACTGACTTGCCCGTTGAGCGCGAGCCATAGAAAATAAATGGATCTTTAAGAAGAAGACAGACGCGGATGGTAATGTGACCATCTATAAAGCTCGGCTTGTCGCTAAGGGTTATCGACAAGTTCAAGGGGTTGACTACGATGAGACTTTCTCACCGGCGTAGCGAAGCTAGAAGTCCGTCCGAATCATGTTAGCAATTGCCGCATTCTATGATTATGAGATATGGCAAATGGACGTCAAAACGGCATTTCCTTAATGGTTTCCTTAAGGAAGAATTGTATATGATGCAGCCGGAAGGTTTTGTCGATCCTAAGAATGCTGACAAGGTGTGCAAGCTCCAACGCTCGATTTATGGGCTGGTGCAAGCATCTCGGAGTTGGAACATTCGCTTTGATGAGATGATCAAAGCGTTTGGGTTTACGCAGACTTATGGAGAAGCCTGCATTTACAAGAAAGTGAGTGGGAGCTCTCTAGCATTTCTCATATTATATGTAGATACATACTTTTGATGGGAAATGAATATAGAGCTTTTGGACAGCATTAAGGCCTACTTGAATAAGAGTTTTTCAATGAAGGACCTTGGAGAAGCTGCTTATATATTAGGCATCAAGATCTATAGAGATAGATCAAGACGCCTCATAGGTCTTTCACGAAGCACATACCTTGATAAGATATTGAAGAAGTTCAATATGGATCAGTCTAAGAGGGGTTCTTGCCTGTGTTACAAGGTGTGAAATTGAGCTCAGCTCAATGTCCGCCATGGCAGAATATAGAAGAGATGAGTGTCATCCCCTATGCCTCAGCCATAGGTTCTATTATGTATGCCATGCTGTGTACCAGACCTGATGTAAACCTTGCCGTAAGTTTGGTAGGAAGGTACCAAAGTAATCCCGGCAAGGAACACTGGACAGCCGGTCAAGAATATCCTGAAGTACCTGAAAAGGACTAAGGAAATGTTTCTCGTTTATGGAGGTGACGAAGAGCTCGTCGTAAAGGGTTACGTCGACGCTAGCTTCGACACAGATCTGGATGACTCTAAGTCACAAACCGGATACGTGTATATTTTGAATGGTGGGGCAGTAAGCTGGTGCAGTTGCAAGCAGAGCGTCGTGGCGGGATCTACATGTGAAGCGGAGTACATGGCAGCCTCGGAGGCAGCGCATGAAGCAATTTGGGTGAAGGAGTTCATCACTGACCTAGGAGTCATACCCAATGCGTCGGGGCCAATCAAACTCTTCCGTGACAACACTGGAGCTATTGCACTTGCCAAGGAGCCCAGGTTTCACAAGAAGACCAGGAACATCAAGCGTCGCTTCAACTCCATTCATGAAATGTTCAAGATGGAGACATAGATATTTTGTTAAAGTACATACGGACCTGAATGTAGCAGATCCGTTGACTAAACCTCTCCCTAGAGAAAAACATGATCAACACCAGAATTCCATGGGTGTTCGATTCATCACAATGTAACTAGATTATTGACTCTAGTGCAAGTGGGAGACTGTTGGAAATATGCCCTAGAGGCAATAATAAAAGCATTATTATTATATTTCCTTGTTCATGATAATTGTCTTTATTCATGCTATAATTGTGTTATCCGGAAATCGAATACTGTGTGAATAATAGACACCAACATGTCCCTAGTAAGCCTCTAGTTGACTAGCTCGTTGATCAACAGATAGTCATGGTTTCCTGACTATGGACATTGGATGTCATTGATAACGAGATCACATCATTAGGAGAATGATGTGATGGACAAGACCCAATCCTAAACATAGCATAAGATCGTATAGTTCGTTTGCTAGAGTTTTTCCAATGTCAAGTATCCTTTCCTTAGACCATGAGATCGTGTAACTCCCGGATACCGTAGGAGTGCTTTGGGTGTACCAAACGTCACAACGTAACTGGGTGACTATAAAGGTATACTACGGGTATCTCCGAAAGTGTCTGTTGGGTTGACACGGATCAAGACTGGGATTTGTCACTCCGTATGACGGAGAGGTATCAATGGGCCCACTCGGTAATGCATCATCATTATGAGCTCAAAGTGACCAAGTGTCTGGTCATGGGATCATGCATTACGGTACGAGTAAAGTGACTTTGCCCGGTAACGAGATTGAACAAGGTATTGGGATACCGACGATCGAATCTCGGGCAAGTAACATACCGATTGACAAAGGGAATTGTATACGGGGTTGCTTGAATCCTCGACATCGTGGTTCATCCGATGAGATCATCGAGGAGCATGTGGGAGCCAACATGGGTATCCAGATCCCGCTGTTGGTTATTGACCGGAGAGCAATCTCGGTCATGTCTACATGTCTCCCGAACCCGTAGGGTCTACACACTTAAGGTTCGGTGACGCTAGGGTTGTAGGGATATGTATATGCAGTAACCCGAATAGTTGTTCGGAGTCCCGGATGAGATCCAGACGTCACGAGGAGTTCCGGAATGGTCCGGAGGTAAAGAATATATAATAGGAAGTGCTATTTCGGCCATCGGGACAAGTTTCGGGGTCACCGGTATTGTACCGGGACCACCGGAAGGGTCCCGGGGGTCCACCGGGTGGGGCCACCTATCCCGGAGGGCCCCATGGGCTGAAGTGGGAAGGGATCCAGCCCAAAGTGGGCTGGGGCGCCACTTCCCCTAGGGCCCATGCGCCTAGGGTGGGGAAACCCTAAGGGGGGCGCCCCCTTGCTTGGGGGGCAAGCCCCCCACCCCTTGGCCGCCGCCCCCCTAGGAGATTGCATCTCCTAGGGCCGCCGCCCCCCCCCTAGGCCCCCCTATATATAGTGGGGGGGATGGAGGGCCTCTTACCTTTGCCTTTGGTGCCTCCCTCTCCCTCTCCAACACCTCCTCCTCCTCCATAGAGCTTGGCGAAGCCCTGCCGGAGTACTGCAGCTCCATCACCACCACCACGCCGTCGTGCTGCTGCTGGAGTCATCTTCCTCAACCTCTACTTCCCCCTTGATGGATCAAGAAGAAGGATACGTCATGCTGGCCGTACGTGTGTTGAACGCGGAGGTGCCGTCCGTTTGGCGCTAGGATCTCCGGTGATTTGGATCACGTCGAGTACGACTCCCTCATCCCCGTTCTTTGAACGCTTCCGCTCTAGATCTACAAAGGTATGTAGATGCATCCGATCACTCGTTGCTAGATGAACTCATAGATGGATCCTGGTGAAACCGTAGGAAATTTTTTGTTTTCTGCAACGTTCCCCAACG
>NC_053025.1:30127916-30138835 GCF_003073215.2 Triticum urartu
TCTAGTACCTGGATTTTCATGTGAATCTCAACATGTTACTCTAAATTAATTTTGTTGGGTTATGTTTAATGATGATGCTTAATTGGGATTGAGAATGCCATCAACCATTCTCAATGTTTAACAACCACCATGATAGTTAAATAAATTTATTCCTTTGAAGTAGGGAAAAATTGGCTTTACGCAAAACTGTAACCATAGAGCTTTCCACCAGCCAAATATGCATATAGTATAGCTGTTTCATTCCATTACTCTCTATGTGTTACCTTGCCAGCATATTCCATGTGCTGACCCGTTTTCGGGCTGCAACGTTAATGTTGCAGGCTTTTCAGATGGCGATTAAGGAGTTTTTAGGTCGTGGTTCTATACTCAGCGATGTCGTTGGAGTTGATGGACTCACTTATCTTCCAAGCCTTCCGCTGTTATCGTTATTAGATGTCCTTAAGCCATACTTATTGTAATAAGTTCTCTTTTGAGACACTCGATGTAATAAGTGTGTGATTGCTACTCTGTTATAAATCCTCCGAGTACTGTGTGGTGTCAGCATTACTGATCCAGGGATGACACCGGAGCACAGAGATCAGACTGTTTGAGGTCTGGTCGCTACAGAGATGGTATCAGAGCACACGCTGACTGTAGGACACGACCACTTAGCTAAAAGACCTAGATCACTATTCACTCTCTTCTCTTCTAACCTCTCATCTTTTCTACTCTTTAGGATGGCGGATGCAAGGAATAAGTTCACACAACCGGATGAAGATACATCCTTTGGACGCCACTTGAAGGAAGTCACTAGATACCTGAATATAGGAGTACCAAGCTTCACAGGAACCTACAACGCCACTTTACCTGAAGAAGAGCGTTGGATGATTCAAGTTCAAGTTCTAGGAAGGACGTTCATGCCAGTCACTGAGCCCATAGAATTTTCTTTTGATGCACCAACTTGGAGTCTAGGAAAGAGCATGGCAGCTCACATCGCCATGGGACGCATTGGAGAAGTCTACCGCAAGGATCTCAAGGATACTATCTACCAGATTTGTGGGCGTCGAGATGAACACTGGGAGATGATCAGCACCAGGAAGGATAGATCAATCGCAGCTTTTATCCAGGAGTTAAACCAGCACATTCGACGACAGGAGAACCAGATGTGCGCCGACATGATAGACCTGAAGAAGGCAAAGACTAGAATCAAGGAACTGGAGGAAGAACTCAAGGCTACACGTGAAGATTATGAAGAGGAAATTGAAGTATTGGTGGAGAAGAATGACGACATGATCAAGAAGATTGGAATATTTATGGGAGACCCTACGCCAGTAGATGAAGATGAAGAACCTCAGGAAATTAGCCCGAAAGACTACATCATCATCGACGGCACCGACTCGGAAGCAGATAGTAGTGATGATGACTATGTTGATGAAGCCGGAGCAGATATCATGGAGTCAACGACCGTAGAATATTTCTAGTAGACCACCTCATCAGTAGTAGTAGTCCACCATGTAAATATAGTAGTCTGAGCACTTTTGCGATAGATAGATCGATTGTATGCCCTTGTTTGATTGATTGAAGTGAATTGTTTGCTTTTGCCTCATGTGCATATGGGTAGTGTTTTCTCTTTAGACCCCCTCTATTCTTACATCTCAAGGGGATTTGTGGATAAGTATAACCTACCAACCCAAGCCCTTAGGTCACCCATGTTAGTAACCTCGCCCGGAGCAGAATATATGGCTAGTCGATGGTGTAATCGGTTACCATTAAGGATTGGTAACTATGTTTTTCCCTCAGACCTAATAGTATTGGAATCTCAAGGATTGGATGTGATATTAGGCATGGATTGGTTATCAAAGTATGAAGGGAATATTGAATGTGCTAGTAAGTCAATTTTGCTTACCACCCCAGAAGGGAGAAGGATCAAGTATGTATCCCGGCATGTGCCAAAGAGGACTCAAGTAAATTGCCTAACAGGAGTTGTGCAGGAGGAAGTACCAGTGGTAATGGATTTCCCTGATGTATTTCCAGAGGAGTTGCCAGGCATGCCACCGGATAGAGATATTGAGTTTTTGATTGAGCTATTGCCAGGCACAGAGCCAATATCAAAGAGACCATATAGGATGCCAGTAAAGGATTTGGTGGAAATTAAGAAGCAGATTAAGGAGTTACTGGATAAGGGATATATTCGCCCAAGTTCTTCGCCTTGGGGATCGCCAGTACTTCTAGTGGAGAAGAAGGATGGATCGTTAAGGATGGTTGTTTATTATCGAGGATTGAATGAAGTAACGATCAAGAACAAGTACCCACTACCAATGATCAACGATTTGTTTGATCGATTGCAAGGAGCTAAGGTATTTTCCAAGATCGATCTACGATCAGGATATCACCAGTTGAAGATTCAAGAACAGGATATTCCTAAGACAGCTTTTACTACCAGGTATGGGCTGTACGAGTATACCGTTATGTCATTTGGTCTGACTAATGCACCTGCCTATTTTATGAACATGATGAACAAAGTGTTTGTGGAGTTTTTGGATAAGTTCGTCGTAGTGTTCATTGATGATATCCTGGTTTATTCGAAGAATGAAGAGGAACATAAGGAGCATTTCCGTTTGGTACTTGGAAAGTTCAGGGAACATCAACTATATGCCAAGTTCAGCAAATGTGAGTTTTGGTTGAAGGAAGTAGGATTCCTCGGACATGTTATATCTGGAGAAGGTATAGCAGTAGATCCCACCAAAGTTGAAACCGTGACCAAGTGGGAAGCCCCAACAACAGTTGGAGAGATCCGGAGTTTTCTTGGACTCGCAGGATACTACCGGAGATTTATTGAGAATTTCTCAAAGATTGCGAAGCCTATGACTGAGTTGTTGAAGAAGGATACCAAGTTCATATGGACAGAGGAATGTGAGGCTAGTTTCCAGGAGTTGAAGAAACGCTTAGTTACCTCACCAGTATTGATCTTGCCAGACCAGACCAAGGATTATGAGGTGTATTGCGACGCTTCACGTCGAGGACTTGGAACAGTGCTTATGCAGGAAGGAAGAGTTGTTTCATATGCCTCAATTCAACTGAAGCCTCATGAGTTGAATTATGGCACGCATGATTTGGAGTTAGCAGCCGTAGTGCATGCTTTGAAAACATGGAGCCATTTTCTCATTGGAAACCATTGTGAGGTGTACACGGATCATAAGAGTTTGAAGTACATTTTCACACAGAAGGAGTTAAATCTCAGACAAAGGAGATGGTTGGAGCTTATCAAGGATTATGATATGAAATTGCATTATCACCCCGGAAAGGCTAATGTAGTAGCTGACGCATTAAGCCGTAAGAGCCATGTCAATACATTAATGACGGGAGAAATACCCACGGAGTTAGCAGAAAATCTTCGTGAACTATGTTTGGAAATAGTTCCGAGAGGCTATGTAGCAGCATTTGAGATTCAGTCAACTTTGATGGATAGAATCAGAGAAGCTCAGAAAGTTGACAAAGAGATTGCTGCTATAAAGGAGAAACTGAGCAAAGGAAAAGCTAAAGGATTTCGTGAGGATGAGCATGACACCCTATCGTTTGAAGACCGCGTTTACGTGCCCAATGACCCGGAGATCAGGAAGTTGATACTGCAAGAGGCACACGACTCACCGTATTCAATTCACCCAGGAAATACCAAGATGTATTTGGATTTGAAGGATATTTTCTGGTGGACCGGAATGAAGAAGGATATTGCGGAGTATGTAGCAGTTTGTGATGTATGTCAGAGAGTAAAGGCAGAGCATCAGAAGCCAGTAGGATTGTTACAACCATTGCCGATACCTGAATGGAAGTGGGATAAGCTAGGCATGGATTTTATCACGGGATTGCCCATGACTCGTTCAGGCTATGACTCGATTTGGGTTGTAGTTGATCGATTGACGAAAGTAGTTCATTTCATCCCAGTAAAGACCACTTACACCAGTGCTAAGTTGGCAAAGATATACATGACTAGGATCGTATGTCTGCATGGAGTTCGAAGGAGTATCATATCAGATAGAGGAACCCAGTTTACCTCAAAGTTCTGGAAGCAATTGCATGAAACTTTGGGTACCAGGCTAGAATTCAGTATAGCTTTTCATCCATAGACAGATGGACAGACCGAGAGAGTCAATCAGATTTTGGGGGATATGCTGAGAGCTTGTGCGCTAGATTATGGATCTAGTTGGGACGATAATTTGCCATATGCAGAGTTCTCTTACAACAACAGTTACCAAACCAGTTTAAAGATGGCCCCTTTCGAAGCCTTGTACGGAAGGAGGTGCTGGACACCGTTGTCATGGGACGAAGTTGGAGACCGCCAGTTGTTTGGTCCTGACTTGATTAAAAAGTATGAATAGAAGGTGAAGCTGATTCGTGATAGGCTCAAGGTAGCCCAGTCCCGATAGAAGAGTTATGCGGATTCTAAATGCAAGGAGTCAGTTTACGAAGTCGGAGACAGAGCTTATCTTCGAATATCTCCACTTCGGGGAACAAAGAGTTTTGGAGTTAAAGGGAAGTTAGCACCACGATTTGTAGGACCATATCGAGTTTTGGAGCGTATGGGAGAAGTGGCCGACAAGTTGGAATTGCCCGAAGGATTGTCAGGAGTACATGATGTGTTCCACGTTTCTCAGTTAAAGAAATGTCACGCGGAGATGGCTGATATACCGTTGAGAGACACAGTGCCTTTGGAAACTATTCAGTTGGATAACGATTTGACCTACGAGGAGAAACCAGTCAAGATTCTCGAGTTTGCCAGCCGAGTTACTCGCAACAAAGTTATTAAGTTTTGCAAAGTTCAGTGGAGCCACCACACGGAGGATGAAGCCACCTCGGAACAAGAGGAAGATTTGCTCAAAGACCACCCTCACCTATTTTCTAGCCAACCCGAATCTCGAGGGCGAGATTCATCTTAAGGGGGGTAGATTTGTAACATCCAAATTTTCAATTTGGAATGTTATACATTACATCATCATGCATATCATATTTTATTTTGCTTTTTGGTTGATCCTAGAAATTCTACGCAACTCAATGACCCATGGAGAGAGTTGGGGATTTCATTATTTTCATATCTGAGGTTTCTCAAATTTTGAGAATAGGATCATTTGATTTTATTTATTTTATCATCAATTATTTCTATTACAAAAATATGAGAGAGGGAATAAAATGACTTTCCCAAAATAAAGAAATACTGAGGATTTAATAAAAAAATCAAATAAGATTTTATTTCGGAGTTTTTCGGTGTTTTATTTGAATTTAGGAAAAATGTACGTTTTTCAAAATTGCATTTAGGGCCCAAATAAATGTTCACCTTGTGCGGCTTGATTTTAGAAGCCCGTGAAAATTTATTTCGGAATTTTTGGAGTCCGTTTAGTATTTCTTTTTATTTTTCTTCCGAGCGGAATAATTAAAAAAAATGAACTGACTTCGGGCCGTACCCGAGCCGGACACTGCCCGGGGGCAGCCTTTAAATAGCCCCACCCCGAGCCGCCCCAGCCCATCAGTCCCGCCTCGATCCGCGCGCGCCGCCGGAGCCGCTGCCGCCGACGATCCCGCCGCCCGAGGTTCGTCACGCCTCGTTTTTTGTGCCGAAAAAAGTCGGCGTTCGTCGTTTTTCTTTTTCTCGGATTAAATCCGCGATTTTGCTGATCGCGATTCCTGATCTGATTTTCGTTTTAGTATAACTTTTCGCTCGTTTATCGGAATCATGCGATTCAAGCGCCTAGGGATTCGTCTCGAAACCCTCTATCCGTTTAATCAACTTAAACAAGTTTTTCCAACTGTAAAATTTTCCCTAGATCCAGATTACTAGAATGAAGTTGTTTTCTTTTGCCGTTTGTCTTTCATTGCTTCGTTCGATTTGATTCTTTTTGCCAACCGGATTTATTAAGTTGAACCTTCTAGTTAGATCTCTTATTTGAGTTTTACCTGTGCATTAGATGAGTACTTATTGTATGCTTGTTTGTTTGTCTGCGATAGAATACCCGGAGTGCGCCGCCTGTTACTTCGAATCGTTAGGTTTCGCGGATCATCAGCAAGGCAAGTAACACTTTGATCATACCTTTTCTACTACCCAGTTTTATTGCATTAGATCAATCCTCACACATTGCATGATTAGGATCTAATTAAATTGTGGGATGGGAAGTAGATGAGGTAGTACCTATTACCTGTTATTATCAAACCTTTGGGAGTTTACTTCTACGTTTGCTTATTATGCCATGCTATGCTAGTAGACGTGGATTGGGTGAGTGAAATCCATGACAGATGTGAGATTGATAATTAATGGTTTATCTAAGGTGGCAACTTAAATACACATCTGGGTGGATTGAGGCACCTGGGTATTCTAGGACCTGCCTGTTTTCTTTTGGACCGCCACCCAGGCTCAAAGGGATCATGAGATTTTTCAAACTAGAAACTTCCGTCTGCAGCCACAAGCCATTATGGGCTCTGGCATAGTTGATTAAGTCGTGCGAACTCTTACAGGGTAGACTAGCAGATGTAGGGGAAAGTAGGTGTACCGGTCTATCCATCGTAAGGTGCTAGCGCTTCTGAAAGACTGTGTCTCGGTCATCCGTTTCTCAAACACCATGTAGTGCGAGAAATCCAACGGAGGCGATCAAGTCTTGTGGGGAAAAGTGTGCAAACCTCTGCAGAGTGTAACAAACTAATCATGATTAGCCGTGTCCCCGGTTATGGACATCTTGAGTATCTAGTATCTGGATTATCATGTGAATCTCAACAGGTTACTCTAAAATTAATGTTGTTGGGTTAATGATGATGCTTAATTGGGATTGAGAATGCTGTCAACCATTCTCAATGTTTAACAACCACCATGATAGTAATTAAATTTATTCCTTTTGAAGTAGGGAAAAATTGGCTTTATGCAAAACTGTAACCATAGAGCTTTCCACCAGCCAAATATGCATATAGTATAGCTGTTGCATTCCATTACTCTCTATGTGTTACCTTGCCAGCATATTCCATGTGCTGACCCGTTTTCGGGCTGCACCGTTAATGTTGCAGACTTTTCAGACGACGATTAAGGAATTTTAGGTCGTGGTTCTATACTCAGTGATGCCGTTGGAGTTGATGGACTCACTTATCTTCTAAAGCCTTCCGCTGTTATCGTAATTAGATGGCCTTAAGCCATATTTATTGTAATAAGTTCTCTTTTGAGACACTCGATGTAATAAGTGTGTGATTGCTACTCTGCTATAAATCCTCTGAATACTGTGTGGTGTCAGCATTACTGATCCAGGGATGACACCGGAGCACAGAGATCAGACTGTTTGAGGTCTGGTCGCTTACAGAAACTATGCATAACGGTCGCAACTAGTAATGATCAATAAGTGATCCTAAACTACTTACGAGTCAAACATAACCCCACCATGTTCTCTTCATGAACTTCCTCAAAAAGAGGCAGTCACGGTTACACACGCGATTGGTGCATTTTATTTCGAATCTGGTGTCAAGTTCTCTACAACCGGATATTATAAATTTCCAATCTGCCACATAACCATGGGCACGGCTTTTGATAAGATTTAACCCTGCAAGGGTGTCCCAACTTAGTCCATCACAAAGTCTCACGATCCTTGAAGGTAAAACCGCCATCTAGGGACAACCCGAGTGTTCTCGGAATCCCGGTGCACAAGCTCTTCGAAGAAAGGAAAACTATCCCAAGGAGAACTCCCCGTGAGTCAGATCCGTGTCCAGAGCCACACACTCTCTATCTACAGACTTATCTGATGACCCACAAGTATAGGGGATCTATCATAGTACTTTTGATAAGTAAGAGTGTCAAACCCAATGAGGAGCAGAAGGAAATGACAAGTGGTTTTCATCAAGGTATTCTCTACAAGTACTGAAATTATTGGTAATAGATAGTTTTGTGATAAGATAGATCGTAACGGTTAACAAGTAAATAAAGTAACTAAGGTGCACCAAGGTGGCCCAATCCTTTTTGTAGTAAAGGACAAGCTTGGACAAACTCTTATATAAAGCAAAGCGCTCCCGAGGACACATGTGAATTGTTGTCAAGCTAGTTTTCATCATGCTCATATGATTCACGTTCGTTACTTTGATAATTTGATATGTGGGTGGACCGGTGCTTGGCTGCTGCCCTTCCTTGGACAAGCCTCCCACTTATGATTAACCCCTCTCGCAAGCATCCGCAACTACGAAAGAAGTATTAAGTTAAACCTAACCATAGCATGAAACTTATGGATCCAAATCAGCCCCTTACGAAGCAACACATAAACTAGGGTTTAAGCTTCTGTCACTCTAGCAACCCATAATCTACTTATTACTTCCCAATGCCTTCCCCTAGGCCCAAATAATGGTGAAGTGTCATGTAGTCGACGTTCACATAACACCACTAGAGGAGAGACAACATACATCTCATCAAAATATCGAAAGAATACCAAATTCATATGATTACTTATGACAAGACTTCTCCCATGTCCTCAGGAACAAACGTAACTACTCACAAAGCGTACTCATAATCATAATCAGAGGAGTATTAATGATCATTAAGAATAAGAAAATATAATCTTCCACCGGATAAACCAACTAGCATCAACTACAAGGAGTAATCAACACTACTAGCAACCCACAGGTACCAATCTTAGGTTTTGTGACCAAGATTGAATACAAGAGATGAACTGGGCTTTGAGAGGAGATGGTGTTGGTGAAGATGTTGATGGAGATTGACCCCCTCTCGATGAGAGGATCAATGGTGATGACGATGGCGACGATTTCCCCCTCCTAGAGGGATGTTTCCCCGACAGAATAGCTCCGCCGAAGGCCTAGATTGATTCTGCCCAGGTTCTGCCTTGAGATGGCGGTGCTTCGTCCCGAAAGCTTCTCCCTTATTTTTTCCAGGGTAAAAGACACCATATACCCAAAGATGGGCACCGGAGCCCTGCTAGGGGGCCCACAAGGTCGGGGGGCGCGCCCAAGGGGGTAGGGCGTGCCCTCCACCCTTGTGGCTGGCAGGTGGCCCCCCTCTAGTTCTTTCTTCGCCCAATATTTTTTATATATTCCAAAAATAAGCTCCGTGAAGTTTCAGGACTTTTGGAGTTGTGCAAAATAGGTCTCTAATATTTGCTCCTTTCCAGTCCAGAATTCCAGCTGTCAGCATTCTCCCTCTTCATGTAAACCTTGTAAAATAAGAAAGAATAGGCATACATATTGTGATATAATGTGTAATAACAACCCATAATGCAATAAATATAAATATAAAAGCATGATGCAAAATGGAAGTATCACTATCCGACTCCCGTAGGGAGCGCACTAGTCCGGGTTTAATGCCGCTCATTATCAAGCCATTGGCCCGTTCAACCGGACCGTTTGTTTGAGGGTGGTAGACGGATGCATAGTCGAGTTTAATGCCCAAGTTAGCACACCCGTTTTTCACCGCATCAGCTGTAAAATTAGAGCCATTATCAGTGATGATGCTACGCGGGACACCATAACGGTGTACAACTCCGGATATAAAATCGACCATTGGCCCTCCTTCAGCCGTTTTTACTGTTTTGGCCTCTATCCATTTAGTGAATTTATCCATGACCAGTAGGTATTTCTTTTTGTGGCTTCCCCCTTTAAGGGGTCTGACCATGTCTAGCCCCCAGACCGCGAAAGGCCAAGTAATGTGGATTGTTCTTAAGGCAGTGGGAGGCATATGACTTTGGTTGGCGAAAAGCTGACATCCTACGCAACATTGCACAAGGGCTTGTGTGTCTGCTTGCGCCGTTGGCCATAAGAAATCTGTTCAAAAGGCCTTGCATACGAGGGCCCGAGCTGTGGCATGATGGCCGCCTAGACCATCATGTATTCCAGCCAATAGTTGTCATCCCTCCTCTTTAGAGATGCACCTCCGGAGGAATCCAGTAGTGCTTTTCTTATACAGTTCACCTTCGTGAACATTATAGGCTTTAGAATGTCGAACTATGCGACGGGCCTCATTTTGATCATCAGGAAGCTCCTACCTATTAAGGTAGGCCAGGAAGGGCTCGGTCCATGGAGCAATAACAACCATGATTTCATGGGCAGAGGGTATTATTTCGGTACCCAAACCCCCGATGATATCCGGGTTGTGTTCGGCTGATGGGGGCATGATCAGGTCTACACTGGTGTTTCCTCTCTTGTCCTGCCACACCACGTATGGCTTGAAAAGCCTTTCCACAAAGGTATTGGGCGAGACAGGGCCGCGCTTGGCGCCCATTCGAGCAAGGATGTCCGTTGTCTGGTTACTGTCTCGAGCGACGTGATGAAACTCAAGCCCCTCGGACTGAGCCGATATTTTCAATATGGCGTTTCGGTACGCCGCCATTTTTGGATCATTTGCATCGAACTATCCATTTATTTGGGATATTGCGAGGTTTGAATCACCGCACACCTGTAGGTGTTTTATGCCCATGGAGACAACCATTCGGAGACCATGTAGAAGTGCCTCGTATTCGGCTGCTTTATTGGAGTCCGTATACATGATTTGCAGCACGTAGCGGACTGTATCCCCCGTAGGGGATGTCAAGATGGCACCAGCCCCCAGTCCGGCTAGCATTTTAGAGCTGTCGAAGTACATGATCCAGTTGGAGTATGAACTATACTCTTTAGGGAGCTTGGCTTCCGTCCACTCGGCGACGAACTCGGCCAGCACCTGAGATTTAATAGCTCAGCGCGGCTTGTATGTTATTTCAAATGGTAAGAGCTCAATGGCCCATTTTGCTATGCGGCTGGTGGCATCCCTGTTATTTATAATGTCATTGAGTGGTACTTCGGATGCCACCGTGATTGAATACTCTTGAAAGTAGTGCCAAAGTTTTTGGGATGCCATGAAGACCACGCAAGCTATTTTTGGTAGTGAGGGTATCAGGATTTACATGGTGTAAGGACCTCCGATACATAATACACTGGTTTCTGTA
>NC_053025.1:30139835-30170301 GCF_003073215.2 Triticum urartu
ATTCCAGGACTTGCCTGTTTTCTTTTGGACCGCCACCCAGGCTCAAAGGGATCATGAGACTATTCATACTAGAAACTTCCGTGTGCAGCCACAAGCTAATATGGGCTCTAGCATAGTTGACTAAGTTGTGCGAACTCTTACAGTGGTAGACTAGCATATGTAGGGGATGTAGGTGGTACGGTCTACCCGATCGTAAGGTGCTAGCGCTTCTGAAAGACTAGGTCTCGGTCATCCATCTTCTCAAACCCCTTGTAGTGCAAGAAACCAAACGGAGGCGATCGAGTCTTGGGGAAAAGTGCGCAAACCTCTGCAGAGTGTAATAAACTAATCATGATTAGCCGTGTCCCCGGTTATGGACTTCTTGAGTATCTAGTACCAGGATTTTCTTGTGAATCTCAACATGTTACTCTAAATTAATTTTGTTGGGTTATGTTTAATGATGATGCTTAATTGGGATTGAGAATGCTGTCAACCATTCTCAATGTTTAACAACCACCATGATAGTTAAATAAATTTATTCCTTTGAAGTAGGGAAAAATTGGCTTTACACAAAACTGTAACCATAGAGCTTTCCACCAGCCAAATATGCATATAGTATAGCTGTTTCATTCCATTACTCTCTATGTGTTACTTGCCAGCATATTCCATGTGCTGACCCATTTTCGGGCTGCAACGTTAATGTTGCAGACTTTTCGGACGACGATTAAGGAGTTTTTAGGTCGTGGTTCTATACTCAGTGATGCCATTGGAGTTGATGGACTCACTTATCTTCCAAGCCTTTCGCTGTTATCGTTATTACATGGCCTTAAGCCATACTTATTGTAATAACTTCTCTTTTGAGACACTCGGTGTAATAAGTGTGTGATTGCTACTCTGTTATAAATCCTCCGAGTACTGTGTGGTGTCAGCATTACTGATCCAGGGATGACACCGGAGCACAGAGATCAGACTGTTTGAGGTCCGGTCGCTACAGTGATAAAATTTTGAAACTTTGTGCAAAATGAGATCTGAAAATCTTCTACAGTGTGGCAAATTTTCGTAACTTTTGGAGTTAGGGAAGTATTGATACTCTTGCATTCTTTACAAACTGTACTGTTTTGGCAGATTGATGTTATGTTTGCATTGTTTGCATATGTTTGCTTGTTTAATGATTCTATTTGAGGATAGGAGTATTAAATATGCAGAGGCATTTAGTGTGCAATGTTGAATACTAATTTTAGTGATTTGCTACAGTAGAGAATGATATGGTTTTTGCATTGGTTTATACTAACTTATCTCAGGAGTCCTTGTTGAGTTTTGTGTGGATGAAGTATTTGAGATTTAGGAAAACCATGATATGAGAAGAATTAAGGAGACACAAAAGCTCAAGCTTGAGGATGCCCAAGGCATCCCAAGATAGTATTTCAAGAAGCCTCAAGCATCTAAACTTGGGATGCCCCGGTAGGCATCCCACCTTTCTTCTTTAACAATTATCGGTTAGTATTGGTTGAGCCTAAGTTTTTGCTTCTTCACATGATGTGTGATAATCTTGGAATGTCATTTTATTTTGTTTTTGCTTTTTGTTTCAATAAAATTCTTAGATATGAAAGGTTTTTAATAAGAGAGAGTCCTCAAATAGCTACCTATTTACTTAACTACTCGCTTGATCTTCACTTATATGTTTTTGGAGTAGCTTGTCATTTGCTCTAGCGTTTCACTTATATCTTTTTGAGCACGGTGTGCTTCAGTGATGAACCACAAGTATAGGGGATCAATTGTAGTTCTTTTCGATAAGTAAGAGTGTCAAACTCAATGAGGAGAAGAAGGAAATGACAAGTAGTTTTCAGTAAGGTAATGCCTGCAAGTGCTGAAATTGTAAGTAACTGAGTAGTTTGTAGCAACATAATTTGTAACGGGTAACGATAGTAGTAACAGAAGTGCAGCAAGATAGCCCAGTCCTTTTGAGACAAAGGACATGCCAAAATGGTCTCTTATGATAAGCAAAGCATCCTTGAGGGTACATGGAATTTTCATCTAGTTACTTTCATCATGTTGGTTTAATTCGTGTTCGGTACTTTGATAATTTGATATGTGGGTGGACCGGTGCTTAGGTGTTGTTCTTACTTGAACAAACCTACTACTTATGATTAACCCTCCCGCAAGCATCCTCAACTACGAGAAAAGTATTAAGAAAAAATTCTAACCATAGCATTAAACTTTTGGATCCAATCGGTCCCTTATGGAATAGCGCATAAACTGGGGTTTAAGATTCTGTCACTCTCGCAACCCATCATCTAATTGCAACTCCACAATGCATTCCCTTAGGCCCAAATATGGTTAAGTGTCATGTAGTCGACGTTCACATGACACCACTAAGGGAATCACAACATACAGACTATCAATATCGAACACATATCAAGTTCACATGATTACTTGCAATATGATTTCTCCCATGACCTCAAGAACAAAAGTAACTACTCACAAATGATAATCATGCTCAAGATTAGAGGGGTATTAAATATCATACTGGATCTGAACATATAATCTTCCACCAAATAAACCATATAGTAATCAACTATAAGATGTAATCGACACTACTAGTCACCCACAAGCACCAATCTATAGTTCCGGTAACAGGATTGAACAAAAGAGATGAACTAGGGTTTGAGATGAGATGGTGTTGTTGAAGATGTTGATGAAGATTTCCCTCCCCAAGATGGGAGAGTTATTGGTGATGATGATGACGATGATTTCCCCTCCGGGAGGGAAGTTCCCCCGGCGGAATCGCTCCACCGGAGGGCAAAAGTGCTCCTGCCCATGTTCCGCCTCGAGATGGCGGCACTCCGTCCCAAAAGTCCTATCCTTATTTTTTTTCTCGGTAAAAATGACTTATATACCAGAAGATGGGCACCGAAGGTGGGCCTGGGTGAGCACAACCCACCAGGGCGAGACTGGGCTCCCTGGCTCGCCGAGGTGGGTTGTGCCCATCTGGTGGGCCCCCTCTGGTAGTTATTTGCTCCAATATTCATCATATATTTGACAAAAAATCTCCATGAAGTTTTAGCTTGTTTGGAGTTGTGCATAATAGGTGGCCTGACGTAGCTTTTCCAGGTCCAGATTTCCAGCTGCCGGAATTCTCCCTCTTTGTGTATATCTTGCATATTATGAGAGAAAAGGCATTAGAATTACTCTAAAAAGCATTATTATGGATAAAAATATCATAAATAACAGCAGGAAAACATGATGCAAAATGGACGTATCAACTCCCCCAAGCTTAGACCTCGCTAGTCCTCAAGCGAAAAACCGAAATCAAAAAACATGTCCACATGCTTAGAGAGAGAGAGAGAGGTGTCGATAAAAACAAAATACGGACATAGGAGCATCATATTCATTATTATAACAGCAACAAACTTAAACATAAGACTCTTATCATAAAGCTCTTATTATAGACTTCTCATGATTAAGTGACAATTCATCACACTATTGAAGTATAAAGCAAAAGCTCTATTAAAAACCAACAAATTATGTTCTCAGTCAACTTTGCAACTACAATTCATCATCTTTTCAGGAAGGGACACGTATTGGAGCCTTTAGGCAAGTCCACATACTCAACCATCATATAGTCTCCTATGATTGCTAACACTCACCGCGTACACATGAGCAAAACGTTCCAACCGGACACATAGAAAGATAGGGGCTTATAGTTTCGCCTCCCAACGTATTCACCTCAAGGGCGATGTCAACAATAATAACTCATGCTATCTATATTCAACTGGACATATGTGCCTAGATCTTTCCTCACCACATGATGCTTGCCAAAGGAGAAAAATAAAAAGTAATAGAAGGAAAACTTTGACTCATTGCATAAAAGTAAAAGATAGGCCCTTCACAAAGGGAAGCAGAGGTTGCCATGCGCTTATTTGTTTGTATGCTCAACCCGTTAGTGCAAAAGAATGTCATGTTGTATTGCCCCTTGTGATAGCAACCTTTATTTTGAAGTGTGTCGCTTTTATTCTTCACCATCACAAGTTCGTACAATGCTCAATTTTCTCTTACACTAAATGATCTCACACTTTAAAAAGCAATTTTTATTGCTTTTTGCACCGATGACAACTTACTTGAGGGATCTTGCACAATCCCTAGGTAGGTATGGTGGACTCTTGAAAATAAGATTTGGATTTAAGGGTTTTTGGATGCACAAGTAGTATCTCTACTTAGTGTGGAATTTTTGGCTAGCAAAGATTGGGGCAAGCACCACATGTTAAAGGGTCCATGACAATATGACTTCTATGTGAATATAAACAAATATAAACCATTAAGTTGTTTTCCTTGTCCAACGTCAACAATTTTGGCATATAATATTTTGATGAGGGCTCACAATCATAAAAGATTTCTAGGATAGTATATTTATATGTGAATCTTCTATTCCCTTATTAATTCTTTCATGAGTTACATCATTGACTAATGCTATGTTTGTCAATCTCTAATAAAATTTTGTACTTGTACTTTTCCTTATGTGGTGTCATCACCTACCATAAGATTAATATATGATCTTTTCCATAATTTCTTTCCTTTGTCTTTTTCTTCCTTATTTCTTTTCTTTTAATTTGAAACATGAAAGTAAAGAAAGCAAAACCTCAAACTAAACTTTATTATATATCTCGCACATGATTACAAGGATAGATCACTAAGCAAACTCACAAAAAGAAAGGATCAAACTAAACTTTAATTCATCTAAAGCAAAAGATGGAAATAAAATAAGTAAAGGCAAAAGATAATGGGATGATACGATAACGGGGCACCTCCCCCAAGCTTGGCGGAAGCTGTCCGTGTCAAAACCGGCGGATCTCGGGTAGGGGGTCCCGAACTGTGCGCCAAGGCCGGATGGTAACAGGAGACAAGGGACAAGATGTTTTTTACCCAAGTTCGGGCCCTCTCGATGGAGGTAATACCCTACTCCTGCTTGATTAATATTGATGATATGGGTAGTACAAGATTAGATCTACCACGAGATCAAGGAGGCTAAACCCTAGAAGCTAGCCTATGGTATGATTGTTGTGTATGGAGTTGATTGCCTACGGGCTACAACCCTCTGGTTTATATAGACACCAGATAGGGTTAGGGTTACATAAAGTCGGTTACAATGGTAGGAGATCTTGAATATCCGCATCGCCAAGCTTGCCTTCCACGCCAAGGAAAGTCCCATCCGGACACGGGACGAAGTCTTCAATCTTGTATCTTCGTAGTCCAGGCGTCCGGCTGAAGGTATAGTCCGGCTACCCGAACACCCCCTAATCCAGGACTCCCTCAGTAGCCCCTGAACCAGGCTTCAATGATGACGAGTCCGGCGCGCAAATTGTCTTCGGCATTGCAAGGCGGGTTCCTCCTCCAAGTCCTTCGTAGAAGATTGTAAACACCAAGAGTAGTGTCCAGCTCTGCAAAATAAGTTTCCACATATTGCCATAGAGAGAATAATATTGACACAAATCAAATCTGCCGACGTATTCCACAGTGCGTCATCACACTACGGCCAAGTCCTTTACTCGAATCATTTTTACTTTTCCACCTCAGCATGTTTTGCGAGGCGGTTTCCTTGGCACGTCTTGTCAAAGCAGAGATCGTGTACCCCCTTTACGGGATTCTCATCAATACGGATGTGGGTAACCCAACCGCACCATTTATCACGGCGCTTGGGAGGCAAGCGAGTTTTACTAGGCTGGTGGGGATGCACAACCACATCCGCCCATATAAGGGGATAAGGATCCACCCTTTTACCTACGCCTTCTTCCTCTTTTGCCTATCCATCTCCTGCGCACTCGAGCTCCAACGCCCAAGCCCGCACTTCCCACCTCAACCTTCTCCAGCAATGTCCGGAGCGGGAGGCAAGTGGATGGTCTCCTCCGTCACGGAGGGCCATGTCAAAAAGCTAAGGAAGGTCGGATACTTGTCCAAAGACATCGCGCACCGGCTTCCCGAGGAGGGGCAGCTTCTCCCCACGCCAAGGCCCCATGAGAGGGTAGTATTCCTTCCCCACTTCCTCCGCGGACTGGGTTTTCCACTCCACCCATTTGTCCGGGGGCTCATGTTTTACTATGGCCTGGATTTCCACGATCTGGCCCCGAACTTCGTCCTCAACATCTCGGCGTTTATCGTCGTGTGCGAGGCCTTCCTTCGTATCCGCCCCCATTTCGGCCTCTGGCTCAAGACCTTCAATGTCAAGCCCAAGGTGGTGCGCGGCAGCCAGGCGGAATGCGGGGGCGCCATGGCGAGCAAGATGGCCAACGTCCTATGGCTCGAGGGCTCCTTCGTGGAGACCCTGAAGGCGTGGCAATCGTGGTGGTTTTACATCACCGAGCCGCGCGATCCGAAATGGATCGCAACCCCCGAGTTCCGATCCGGACCCCCCACGCGACTTATGTCCTGGAAAGAGACGGGCCTGTCGTGGGGCGACAAAAAAGAGGTGACCGGACTGCAGACATGCATCCAGTCCCTGGTGAGCAAGCCGATCAAGCTCGTCAATGTAGTCCAGGTTATGCTCGTCCGCCGGATCCTCCCGCGTCAACAACGGGGCTTTAATCTGTGGGAGTTCAACCCGGCGTAGCACCAAACCCTTAACAGGCTCTTCGACACGACGTATGAAGATGTCTGGAAGGTGCTAACCAAAGGCGCCGAGGCTCCCACATCCGCTTCTGAGGACCGCGGATACAGCTCGCAGCGTCACGCTAGGGAGGTAAGCTATTTTCACCTTTTACAGGATATTAAGTTTTTTCATAGTTTGACTCTATGCGGGATCTAAGCTCCCTTACCTTTGACAGGCTTGGCGGGCAAAGTTCGGATCGATTAACTGTCCGGCTCCCTTGCCCGAAGACCCAGCCCCCGCTCTACTAGCGAAGCTGCTGGCTCCGGCACCTTATGTGGTGCCCGAGAAGAAGGCCAAGAAGAAGAAGGCCACGGGGACTCGAAAGAGTCCCCGGCATATGGTGGTGTCGGACTCGTCGTCCGATGAGACCGAGACGCACTCCCCCCGTGAAGACGAGGAGGAGGAAGAAGAAACCTCTCCCCCCCAGCGGGGGGAGGAGAGAAGAGGAAGGCCGCCCCAACGGGGGAGGCCGAGGGGTCTAGGAAAAGGAAGACCCCTCCGCCGGACTACGGCCCCAACGCCGAAGAGGGCAAAGAGGAGTGGCCAAACAGGGCCAAGCATCTGGCGAAATCGTAAGTTCGGATATCAGAATAACTCATGATGTTCCTTTGTTGCACAGCTTTCCCTAATGTCGAACATAATTATGCAGCCCGCCCCGGGCCGAACTCAACGAGTCATCGAGCGGCTCCCTGGATTCATCGGACGTGAACTCAGTTCCGCCCGCTGTCTCCCCCCGCACTGCGGACGACGCCGAAGTGGCGTCGCAACGAGCTCCGGGGCAGGAGGAGGTGGTCCTGGAGGAGCCGCAGGGCAATCTCCCGGACCCCAGGAGTAAAGGGGACAAGACCCCCCAGGGCTCCAAGTCCGGCTTTGTGCCGGACACCGCGACGGAATCTTCAACAGTTCCGGACCGCGGTAGGCGAACTCCTTCCAAGAGGAGCAAGCCTTCTGAGCCGGCGGCCTCCGTCTAACCGGAGGTGCCGGACAATCTGCTCGAGGTGCTTGACAGGGCCTCCATTGACGAGGAGCACCGTACTATTATGAGTACGGTGATCCAAAAGGTTCAGTCCTCCAAGAGCGGACTGAGTGAAGCTTGCGCTAGCCTCCTAACGGGCTTCGAGGTAAGTAAAAATATGTAAAAATATAACCGCATAGACAATAGCCCCTGATGCTCTGTTTGGCGTTCGGAAAGAAAAGCCGAATAGAGGATCTAGTAAATTTCGCAGGAGTCTAACAATAAAGAGTCAATATGCGTGTGCAGGCTTCGCTGCTATCCACCGCCGCACTGACTGCGGAGGTGGGTGTCCTGAAACAGGACCTCAAGCGGACCGAGCAAGAGCTCGGCCTTGCCAAGCGGCAGCTCGAGGAAAAAGAAGGTAGGAAATACCTTACAGAAAAAGTGCCTATAGAGAGGCGTGATTGCAAAAAATAACAGGATTGCACTACTTATTATAGGGGCCACAACTGAGGTGGCGACCCTCAAGAAGGCGCTGTCCGAGGCCGAAAAGAAAACGGCCGCGGAGCGCACCGAGCGAGAGAAACTTGGGGCTCAGGTCGGCGAGGTGCAGCAAGAGCTTCAGGCTCTCATGAAAAAACATGAGAGTTTGGAGCTTGAGTCAAAGACCCAAGCGTCCGAGCTCGCGGCGGCCCTTGAGACTGCCAGGTCTGCCAAGGCCGAAGCCCAAAAGGTCCTCCAAGAGTTGGAGGAGATTAAGAAGATAGCAGCGGGTAAGGCATTCTTTATGCAAAGCAGAAATATAAAAGTAAACTACTTGTTACTTACCCGAATCCGGAGTTCTCCAGGGGCATTCGCAGATCTTCCCCGCAGCGTATCCGCCGCCGCCGCATTCTACTGAGCTGAAGAGGGCAGCTCGACGGAGAAGGTGTTTTGGTCTCAGTATGCGGAGGCCGGACACCCCATGCCCTTGAGCGACCAGCTGAAACAGCTGGTCGAGCCCCACAAGGCGGCCGAACAGGCCATGAAGGGCTTCATAGTTCGGCTGTGGCCCGGAGAGGCCCTGCCTGGGAGCTACTTCGGGCTAGTGCGGCGGCTGGTGGAGGCCTGTCCAAGGCTCGAGGTCATCAAGCGCTCCGTCTGCATCGAAGGTGCCCGTCAGGCCCTTGCCCGTGCAAAGGTGCACTGGGGTAAGCTGGACGGTGAGAAGCTTGTGAAGGACGGGCCGCCGCCGGGGAAGGAGCATCGCAAGCCCGAGAACTATTACAAGGATGTTCTTGCGGGTGCCCGCCTTGTGGCGGATGAATGTACCAAGGATGTAATTTTTGAATAAACTCGCTCGTTTTTATCCTGTGCGCTGAAAACTTGTTCATAGGCGCTTAAGCAATGCTTGTTGAATTTAAAATATTATTTTCTGTGCGGCCGTTTATCAAAAAATTGAGAGATGGCCAGTCGTCGGTCTGCCCCCATGCCACTAGTGCTGGGGTGTTCGGGATAAACCTGAGCACTCTTTTTCCCATGTTTGGGTCCTTCGAGGGAGGCGCTCAGCACAACGAACCAGGCAATCGGACTATAATGCTTGAACACGCTCACTTAGCCATAGAACTTTATAATTTTAAATTTCGGTGAAGCCCCTAGTTCAGAAGACCGAGTTGGGGGCGCTATCCACGCCTTGGCCGGACAAATCCGGCTCCTCGCTCGAAGCGGCATAAGTCTTTAGGGACTCGAAAAAACCTCTCGAACAGCGACCGGTCTCTCGCCTCATCATGACAGTCAGTTTTAGCTTTCTCCACTGAGGTGCTTAACCCAGCTCAACCGGGGCACAATCGCAGTGGTTCTCCTAGTGCTACCTTAGCCGATATAGCGGAACGTAAGGCACCAAAACATAGGAGCCGGGCAAACCCAACTATTGACCCAAATCATGATTCGGAGCCGATGCATATAGTGCTATAAGTTCGGGGTGCCGCACTTGTGAAAGTGTACGGACTTCTCACACCATATTAAAGGGTACTGAAGCCCCTGCGTACTTGCCGTACCACAGTGTACGGGTGCAACATGTCATTAATGAACATATATAAAAGAGAGTAATGCAGAAAATAGACAAAAGCTATGCATTGTTTATATAAAGGCTATTTATCAAAGCCGAACGATACAAATAGTGCGGTAAGCAAAAGATATTGGACTATTCAGTATGTCCTGACCGAGGGCAGGCCGCGGAATTGTATTTAAAACAGGTATACCGCTCGTAACAGAGACCACCTGGGAGTTCCATAGTGCGGCATGGCTTGTCTGCCTCCCTGGATCTTGCATCGTTTGTGCGGCAGTCGAATTGCCGAATAGGTCGTCCGAAGTATGGAGTCCTGAAGGTAAGAAAAATTGAAAAGAGAATCCGACAGCCCCTAGTACGTTTTAAGCCGTATTCTAGGCGTGCCGTTATTGTGCCCCTTCCCCTGTGCCCATGGTATTTCAAGGGCGTAGTTATGTACGCGAGGTACTGGTTTCGCTATGTCGCGACAGCTGGGGTTGGGGCCGCATTGCTACGCTTTCTCAGAGTGTGCCAGGCGGTCCTGCTGTGGGTTACTCCGGGCGCGCTTGGCAGTGTCTGGCTTTTTAATGGCCGGACTGGAGAATTGCCTGAGAAGGCTACTTCGTACCTCCACTGCGAGAGCCGCCGTATGCTCCTCCGTACGGAGGGAGCGTTCGGTGTTTCCGTTGACCGTAATTACTCCTCGAGGGCCTGGCATCTTGAGCTTGAGATATGCGTAGTGCGGCACCGCATTGAACTTTGCAAATGCGGTTCGTCCGAGCAGGGTGTGATAGCCACTACAAAACGGGACTATATCGAAGATTAACTCTTCGCTTCGGAAATTGTCCGGGGATCCGAAGACCACGTCAAGTGTTACTGAGCCTGTACAGTTGGCTTCTACACCTGGTATAACGCCTTTAAAGGTCGTTCTTGTGGGCTTAATCCTTGAGGGATCTATGCCCATTTTCCGCACTGTATCCTGATAAAGCAGGTTTAGGCTACTGCCGCCATCCATGAGGACTCTTGTGAGATGAAATCCGTCGATGATTGGGTCGAGAACCAATGCGGCAAAGCCGCCATGACGGATGCTAGTGGGATGGTCCCTTCGATCAAAAGTGATCGGGCAGGAGGACCATGGGTTGAACTTTGGGGCGACTGGCTCTATCGCGTATACGTCCCGTAGCGCAGGCTTCCGCTCCCGCTTGGGAATGTGGGTTGCGTATATCATCTTCACCGTCCGCACTTGTGGGGGAAAGCCCTTCTGTCCATTGTTGTTCGGCGGCTTGGGCTCCTCGTCGTCGCTGTGCAGCCCCTTGTCTCTGTTTTCGGCCCTTAACTTGCCTGCCTCCTTGCACACCCAACAATCCCTGTTAGTGTGATTGGCTGGCCTTTTGGGGGTGCCATGTATCTGGCACAAGCGATCGAGTATTTGGTCCAAACTGGACGGGCCCTGAGTATTCTTTTTGAATGGCTTTTTCCGCTGACCGGATTTATAGCCTTTGAATCCGGCATTGACTGCCGTGTCTTCATTGTTGTCACTGTTAACGCGGTGTTTTTGCTTATTCCGACGTGTCCTGCCACTTTTGTCCTTGGTATCCGAATTATCAGGGTTCTTTGATAAGTTGTTACTGCGAGCTAGCCAGCTGTCTTCTCCCGCGCAAAAGCGGGTCATGAGTGTCGTGAGGGCTGCCATGGATTTCGGCTTTTCCTGTCCCAGGTGCCGGGCAAGCCACTTGTCGCGGATGTTATGCTTGAAGGCTGCTAGGGCCTCTGCATCCGGACAGTCGACTATTTGGTTTTTCTTTGTTAGGAACCGTGTCCAGAATTGTCTGGCCGATTCCTCTGGCTGCTGAATTATGTGGCTTAAGTCGTCGGCATCCGGCGGTCGCACGTAAGTGCCCTGGAAGTTGTCGAGGAATGCGGCTTCCAGGTCCTCCCAAGAACCGATTGAGTCTGCTGGCAAGCTGTTAAGCCAATGTCGGGATGGTCCTTTAAGTTTGAGCGGGAGGTATTTGATGGCATGTAGATCATCACTGCGTGCCATGTGGATGTGAAGGAGATAATCCTCGATTCATACCGCCGGGTCTGTTGTGCCATCGTATGATTCGATGTTTACGTGTTTGAAACCCTCTGGGATTTTATGATCCATTACTTCATTCGTGAAGCATAGCGGGTGTGCGGCGCCTCTGTACTGGGCTATATCACGACGTAGCTCGGAAGCGCTATGTCTGTTGTGTTCGGCCCGGCCGGATTTGTTGTATCCGGAGTGAAGATCATTGTCACATGCCGTAGGGCGCCTGCGTGATTCGTAGATCGATCTTGTTTGTCTTGCCTTATCCTCCAGTATGTCTCGCAGGTCGGGCGCATTTTCCCGTGCCTTAGTTGAGCGGCGTCGGGGCATGGCTTGGGTGGAGGGCCGAGAGTCCTCTCTGTCGCGGCCGCGAGGTGGCCGATCTGGCATGTCATGCGCTGGTGATGTAGGTGCTTCCTCCTCTGATCGGGGTAGCGGCCTGCGCTTCGGGTAACTCTTGGAGGGGCGTTCGAGTTCATACTCTTCGGCCGTAAGGACTTCAGTCCATCTGTCAGCTAGCAAATCTTGGGCAGCTTTAAGCTGTTGCTGCTTTTTCTTGAGGCTGCTTGCCGTGGCTAAAAGCCTGCGTTTAAAATGCTCTTGTTCGGCGGGGTCTGATGGTATGACGAATTTGTTGTCATCGAGGCTTGCCTCGTCTTCGGAGGGAGGCGTATAGTTATCATCCTCGACCTCTCGGTCTGCCGCTCTCTCATGAGGGCTGGCTTCTCCATCTTCCTGTGCCGAATCTTGCCGAGGTGGGTGTTCTTCGGCGTTATCCGGGGTAGTATTATCTCCCGTTCCGGAATCACCATTTCTGCTTTGGCGGGATTTAGAGCGGCGCCGCTGACGCTGGCGCTTCGGCTGTTTCTTGGGGGCGTCATCCCCCACTGTTCCATCGCCATCTCCATCTTTTGGAGTATCCACCATATATATGTCATATGACGAGGTGGCCTTCCAGCGCCCTACAGGTGCTGGTTCCTGTCGTCTCCTACATCGTCGTCCATGCCGTCGATGTCTTCGGAGCTGAAGTCAAGCATGTCGGTTAGATCGTCGACAGTGGCTACAAAGTGGGTGGTGGGTGGGCTTTGAATTTCCTTATCGTCCGTATCCCACCTTCGCTGACCGTAGCCCGGCCAGGGCTCTCCTGATAAAGAGAGAGACTTAAGAGAGTTCAGGATGTCGCCAAAAGGCGAATGCTGAAAGATGTCTGCGGCGGTGAACTCCATTATCGGCGCCCAATCGGATTCGATTGGCAGGGGCGCGGGAGGTTCGGAGTGCGGGGAGGAGTCCGGATCCTCGGAGTCACGGGCCATGCGGAGTGCGGGGCTGGAGTTCGGCTCGATCGCCTCTGAGATCACAGCCCCTGAGGCAGCATCTAACTGCTGATCCTCGATCGGCGCAGTATGCTCCGAATCAATGGTCAAAACCGATGCGTAAGCAGCCTCCAAGGCGCTGTTCGGCGGCAGAGCTATATCATGCCCATCGAGACAGTGCGGCGCGCTTGGCTGTGGATCGAATCAATCGAAGATCAAGTCCCCGTGGATGTCAGCCATGTAGTTTAGGCTTCCAAACCTGACCTGATGGCCAGGGGCGTAGCTTTCGATCTGCTCCAGGTGGCCGAGTGAATTGGCCCGCAGAGTGAAGCCGCCGAAAACGAAGATCTGTCCGGGGAGAAAAGTTTCACCCTGGACCATATCATTGTTGATGATCAAAGGAGCCATCGGGCCTAAAGGCGACGACACAGAGGAAATCTCAATGAAAGCACCAATGTCGGTGTCAAAACCGGCGAATCTCGGGTAGGGGGTCCCGAACTGTGCATCAAGGCCGGATGGTAACAGGAGACAAGGGACAAGATGTTTTTTACCCAGGTTCGGGCCCTCTCGATGGAGGTAATACCCTACTCCTGCTTGATTAATATTGATGATATGGGTAGTACAAGAGTAGATCTACCACGAGATCAAGGAGGCTAAACCCTAGAAGCTAGCCTATGGTATGATTGTTGTGTGTGGAGTTGATTGCCTACGGGCTACAACCCTCCGGTTTATATAGACACCGGATAGGGTTAGGGTTACATAAAGTCAGTTACAATGGTAGGAGATCTTGAATATCCGCATCTCCAAGCTTGCCTTCCACGCCAAGGAAAGTCCCATCCGGACACGGGACGAAGTCTTCAATCTTGTATCTTCGTAGTCCAGGAGTCCGGCTGAAGGTATAGTCCGGCTACCCGAACACCCCCTAATCCAGGACTCCCTCAGAAGCCAAGGGGAGTGCCCATACCCGATACTTAATTCTCTTTTGGTGATGAAGAAGAAGGTGGTGGTGAAGAGATCTTGTCCTCAGATTTCCATGGCGGTGGTCCACCATCATAAGAGGAGGAGTGAGTCTCACGGGTCCTGCAACTAGCAGCCAAACTCATACCTTTAAACCTCGCCTCACTCAAAGACTTGGTTTTGGAGATCATAGATCTGGCTTTGGAGGAAGTTGATTTGCTCGTTGAGGGTGAAGATGATGTCCTTCATGGGCTTGCCATCCACCTTGAGATCACGGGAGAGGTCCGTGATCATGAGGTGATTGGCGTTGAGTCAACGCTCCACAGCTTTGAGCCTAGCGCCCATAGTTCCTGTCCCTTTGGGACTTTGCACATCGTGGATGTGGAGCAACCCCTCATGCATCTGGATGACCTGGGGGTGCTGCACCACCTCCCACAGATATGGGTTGATGACGTTCTTGAAGAACTTGTCCTTGGAGGAGCTTGAGGTGGCCATGGTGGATGGGATCTGGCAGAAAATAGCAAGGAAAAGAAAAACAGAAGATTTCTCCACGATACGGTGATCAACAGATTCGGGAAGTATATAAAGATTTTTTTTATCTTGGGGAACAAGCAAACTGTAGAAAAACGGAGTCCAGGAGGTGCCCCAGGTGGGCACAACCCACCTGGGCGCGCCAGGCAGCCCTGGTGTCTTGTGCCCACCAGGGTACGCTTCCTGGAAGTTTCTATTTTCCTATTTATCTAAATATTCCAAAACTGACAAAAAATATTTTTGCGGATTTTTTGGAGTCCGTTTACTTACCGTATCACGTACCTCCTTATTTTTATGATTCTGGAGTGTTCTGGAAGGACTCTTTTATGTGTTCTTCTGGTGTCAAAGTTTGGATAATATTACTTTTGACATTAATGGGCGTACCTGAGATATAATGTTTTATTCGTTGCCCGTTAACAACCTTCGGGTTAGTACCTTCGGCATTATTTATTTTGATGGCTCCAGACTGATAAACCTCCTCGATAACATAGGGTCCTTCCCATTTTGAGAGGAGTTTTCCTGCAAAGAATTTGAAACAAGAGTTGTACAAAAGAACATATTCTCCGACTTTAAACTCACGTTTTTTGGATTCTTTTATCATGCCATCTTTTAACTTTTTCTTTAAACAACTTAGCATTTTCATAAGCTTGGGTCTCCATTCATCTAAAGAGCTAATATCATATAACCTCTTTTCGCCAGCTAGTTTGAAATCATAATTGAGTTCTTTGATGGCCCATTATGCTTTATGTTCTAACTCAAGAGGCAAATGATAAGCTTTGCATAAACCATTTTATAAGGAGACATACCCATATGATTTTTATATGTTGTTATATAAGCCGAAAGTGCATCATCTAATTTCTTAGACCAATTCTTCCTGGACCTATTGACAGTCTTTTGGAAAATTAATTTTATTTCTCTATTGCTAAGTTCAACTTGACCACTAGACTGAGGATGATAAGTTGATGCAATTCTATGGTTAACATCATACTTCGCAAGCATTTTACGGAAAGCACCATGAATAAAGTGTGAACCACCATCAGTCATTAAATATCTAGGGGCTCCAAACCTTGGGAAAATAACTTCCTTAAGCATTTTAACAGAGGTGTTGTGATCAACACTACTGGTTGGAATAGCTTCTACCCATTTAGTAACATAATCAACAGCAACCAAAATATGTGTATACCCATTAGAGGAAGGAAAAGGTCCCATGTAATCAAATCCCCAAACATCAAATGGTTCAACAGGAAGTGAATAGTTCATAGGCATTTCTTGACGCTTATCGATATTACCTATTGTCATGGTTTTGTTACGGCGGATGTCCTAGAGAAAGGACTTAGTCGTGGAGCCATCGCAACGGTTTAGCTTGAAGGGGTTAAAGCGGACACAGGGACGCAAGAGAGTTTATACTAGTTCGGCCCCTTCGACGAAGGTAAAAGCCTACGTCTAGTTGTGATGGAATTGATGGGGTTTCGATGACTAGGGAGCAAACAAGCTTCACCTAAGTCTCGAGTTGTCGTCCGTTGTCCTTGAACCGCCACCGGGTCGTCCCCTTATATACACGGGTGACGCCCGTCGGTTCACAGAGTCCCAATACCGGCTCATAGATGTGTCCGGTTTGGTCTCTACTTATTCCTAACTTATAATACAAGTTAAATACCAACGCTGGTTTACGGCTACAGGCCTTGAACCGACTATGGGCCTTGAGCTCTCATCTGCCTTCTTGGGCTTTAACATAATTAACTACTGATGAAGTTAACCCGGCCCAGATAGGTCGGTTTACGCCCAGTAGTAATATCCCCAACATTAGGCCCCAGATTGATTTGAACAGGTTCATGTTAATCCTTAGCAAAAATCTTCATCTTCAACATCTTCTTGTAGTTTGTTGAACCGCTGTGATGTCATCTTCTCTGGTCGTTGTGAACCGGCGTAACGTCACCTGTTATAAAGAACCTTATCCATGATACCCCCTTTTTGTTTTTTTGTTTAATAGGTCTGCGACAATTAAGGCGACAGCTCCATTTCCAAACCCACGGTCCCTTGATTTTCGCGCCTGACTCCTGTCCCTTGCCTTATAAATAGGACCGAAGGGTCATTTCTTTTTACCCTTCGTGCCCTTCTGCTTCGTCTTCCCCGTGTCGTCCAGCTTCGGAGCTCCGCCGCCGTCGACGACCTCTGCTCCAACCTTGGCCGCTGCATCACCCTGATTCTACCAGAGCATCGCGGCGACCTTCTGTTTCTTCCTCGGCTCCGATGAGTTCTTCACCTTTTCCTCCGTAGATCCGTTCTAGGGTTTCCAAGTTCTTCAGTGTTCATCGTCTGCTTCGTACTCATATGATAGATCCTAGATGAACCTGTGAACCTTTGCTCTGTGTAGCGGTAGTTCTTAGCATCCGCCTTTACTTATATGCCTCAAGACCATAGATCTACATGTATCTCTGCCCATTGATTCGGTACTATTCTTTTTTGAACCTTGAATATTTTCCTTCTTTTCTGAACTTGCTTCAGATCCGTCGCTGTAGAGAAATCTTGTGAAATCTGTTTCTGTACACTTATCTATCCGTAATCTCAACTGTTTCAATGCTTAGATCCGGCGGTTTAACTTTGTAGAAAAATTGCCAAACCGGTATATACCATTAGTCCCCTTGTTGAACCGCCAGATGCTGTTGCTTCATAAAACTCCGGTTTAGATAGAGCTGTCTCCGGTTTAAGATTGTACATACCAGTGCACTTTAATCAATGCATTCTTGAATCGGAATTACCTATCTTGTAGATTTCATCATGGCCAAGCAAGTATATGAGTGCAACTGGGTTCCTTCTCGCGTCATAGAGACTCAACTGAAAAATTTAGTCATGATCGGCGCTTTAGGCAACAAAAACACCATCCATTGGAGAGCCCCTGGCAAAGAATGCCCTCCCACACCTCAAGAAGGAGAGGTCGTCATTTTCGTAGATCACTTAGCCCGGGGCTTTAAGCCGCCCGGTCCTAAATTTTACCGGGATGTTTTAGCCGATTTTCAACTCCACCCACAAGACACTGGCCCCAACTCTGTTACAAAGATGTGTCACTTCCAAGTGCTCTGTGAGGTGTTCTTTCAAGAGGAGCCCACAGTGGAATTGTTCAGAGACTGTTTCCATCTAAACCGCCGTACTGAGTTTTCTGACTGTTCCAATACGGAATTGGGCGGTGTGGCGATTCAGAAAAGGAAAGAGGTCACATACCCTCACGCCAAGCTGCACAGCCACCCCAAAGAGTGGAATCAAACATGGTTCTATTGCAAAGACACCTCCCCTGCTGGTGAAAATCCTTTGCCTGGCTTTCGTCCGGAGCGGCTTAGCAATACACACCCCTTTCCGCAAAGGTTGACTGCCAAGGAGAGAAGCAAATACGCTCCTCAATTGTCCAACCTCAGAGCCTTCATGGCCAATGGTTTAACAGGAGTTGATCTCGCTCGCTGTTGGATATCGTGGAGCATACTGCCCCTTAGTCAGCGCTCCGGTTTGATGTGCGAGTATACTGGCAGCGTTGATGACCCACTGCGACATGCTAACATCCAGCTTACCGACGAAGAAATCACAGAGGCTGTGAATAAAATGCTGAATGAACCAGAACACGTCTGTGCTCGAACCGGCCTACTTACCTTCTGTGCCACCAACAAACCGTCAGCTGTAAGAATTTGATTTTTTTTCTTTTTACTGAACCTGTTATTGATATATCTGGTCATTGTTTAATATCAATGTCTGTTTAAACAGGGTAATGATCCGTTTTGGAGCAAGAAACTTCCCCAGGAGAAGCCAGAAAAACCAGACAAAACGGAGCGACCAACCCGGCCCAAGACTAAAGTCGTGAAACGGCCTGCTCACAAGAAGAAAACCACTGCATCTTCTGATCCGGCCCCTGATGATGATGTGGATAATCCGGACCTTGAGGTAGAGCTTGACTCACTTGGCTTATTTTTCATGCGTCTTATTGATGATGATATTTGTCAGGATGATGCCGAAGCCAGCCATGCTGATGCTGCAGAGGTAATTATTCTCTCTTCCGATTCAGAACCTTTGCCTTCACTAAAAATCCGTCAGGTAAACCAGAAAGTTAAATTTTCTCATCCTCTTGCTTACTTGGATCCCAAATTTCTTATGAAGACCCAACAGCACAAAGCTCGCCGCACAACCCGGCACAACGGCCAGGTAGTTACCTCCGCCGGTTTACCGAATAGTCCGGTTCGGAAACGCCGTTCATAGGTCTCTAATTTGCTTGTCAGTGCTTGTCCTAAAGCGGGCTGTTTTCGTCAACCTCTTAATCCATCTGACTCCGATTATCAGGTTACTTCCCACTCATCCTCTGGCGAGTCATCGGCTACTCAGCTGCCACCGCTCAAAACGGTGCTTGGGTAAGCTGTACTTATCACAATATTTCCGGTACATCACCTTGGAACATACGCTGTATTTGACTTTGTTATTCCTTTCAGGGCCAAGCCTAGGCCGAGCAAGAAGGCTCGCCTGGATAAAGCGGCCAAGGAGGATGTCGTCCCTGAACCGGGCAAAACACCAGATCTTGAAGCGGCTATTCCTGAAGATATACTCAATGATCCACCGCAGCGAGATGACGATCTTATTGCTGAAGAGAGGCCTATTGATACCTCAAGTCCTGTCAACCAGCCCACAAGCCCCATCCGGATTGAGAAATCCACCAATCCATCAAAGCCTATTGATAAGCCAACGGCCCCAGTGCAAACCGGCGATGCCAAGGATGATGAGGTTGTTATTACTGGCATTGGTCGCACAGAGCCAGGCAATCCCGTTGCTTTATCCAGACACAATGGCAAGGAAGAATTTGCTGCCATTGGCAAGGGAAAATGGAATGCTGATCTGACAACTTATGCCGCTTTGAACGCCCAAGATCTCCATTCCGGCTATCTGAACCGGCTATACACCAGCCATGACTATGAAGCTGGTCTGGTTAATATGATGAAAGAGAAATTTGAGGTAACTTCCATGTGCTTTTCCTGTTTGGATATTTCAATCTTGTTAACTCTCCTAGCCCCCAAGGACCGGTTTAGAATCTGCATCCAAACCGGGACTTGCTAATATAAATCCCAATGCTTCGGTAGTCGCTGATGTAGCCCCAAAGGGCCGGTTCAACTTAGTGTAGTTAAACCGGGACTTTAAGTAATTGAGATCGCCGCATCAGAATATATTCGAGCAAATAGCCATTAGCCCCCAAGTGCCAAGTTGAATACTTGTATTGATCTTGGGACTTTATAATCAAGTGAAATATGAAGATCAAATAGGCATTAGCCCCCAAGCGCCAAGTGCATAACTTGTTATGTGGTTGGTGCTTCAATTCTTGCACTGCTTGCTGAATCATATAACTGTCTATATGCAGGCTAAGCTGAAGACAGAAGAGACCCAAATCGCCGATCTCCAAGAAAATCTGAAGTCCCAACAGACTGAAACCTCAAAAGCAAAAGAGGAGTTGACCAGCGCCTTAAGCGTCATGGAACAGCTTAAGAAGGATTTCAAGAAGGAGCGGGCGGATTGGGCTACTGAAAAATCCGCTTTAACCAAACGAGCAGCAGACGCCGAGGCTGTACTAAAACCGGTGGTGGACGAACTGACCAGCATAAAGCGGCATGTGCATGCCATGACCGCTGCTATCTTTGGTAAGACGATTTGATTTCTGAATTGATTCGGCCATCTTACAGAGCTGCCGGCTTGTTAACCCTTTGTGATATTTCAGGGACACGCATTGGTCACTTGGGGTCAGATGTGCGGAAGAAATTGAAAGCCGCCTACACGTTGATCGAATAACTGTACACTGGTGCACAGCGGATCATCTGTACTGCATCCCACAACAATCCGGCGCCCACTTTGATTCAGGACACTCTGAAGAAACTGTCGGTGCTTCCTGCCCGGGTTGAAGAGCTGAAGAAATCTGCTGCTCGAACCGGCGCGATCAACGCCTTAATCCGAGCAAAAGCTTGGGTGCCGGATTTTGATCCTATTGAAGCGGCTCAGGGCTATCCCAGCTTGAAGGAAGACGGGTCAGAGTTTAGTGAAGCGGATCTGCGAGCAATAAACCGGGAGGTGCGTCCGCTAGCTTGTCAATTGGTTGAAGAAGCAGACTTGTCTCATTATCAAGCCCAATATGACAAGCAAAACAAGCGAGTAGCTGCACCAATTCATGAAGCGGAAAATCTTATCCCTCCAATCCGTAAGCATACTTACGCTCCCAATATTGAACCGTCGTTGCTGATCCATGATGAAGCTGTCTTTCGAGCATTAATGGGAATCGACTGGACAACTGTTGATTTCCAGCCGCTGGGTAGAGAAACTGAAGTTGAAGCGGCGCGGGATGACCCACAACCATCAGGCCAGGCTGGTGACCAAGCTTGAACCGGAAGCCGGTTTAAACTGCTTCTCCTTTGAAAAAACAATGATCTTATTTTGGGCACCGTGTTGCCTTGTAATAGGCTAGGTGACACTCTTGATCTTAATATGCCTTCGTGCATAACCACTGCAACTTGTGCTTCCTTTGGGTGATGAACTTTCCGAAGTATTTTCTGCGACATAAAAAATCTTAAAGTACCACCGCGGTTGTACCGTCAGGCGGAGTATGATGTCTGCATATATAAAATCAAAATATTTGAAATTTAAGCATATGATCAAATCTTTGAGATACATAATACCTGCCATCATTGGGCATGAAGTTGGCTTAGCCAATCTTGAAGCGGAGGTTTATAAACCCACACTGTTGGAGGAGATAGCAGCTCCTGTATATATATAATGCCGGTTTACCATGTAAACCGTGCAGGGTTAAAAGAAAACATTGTGTTACTCCGTAATAGGATGTTAAAAAAAATCAAACCAGGCAAATAGTCTCCGGATTAAAAATGGACCGTGTTCTGTCAATTGACAGTGTGAACCGGTTTAAAATTTTGTCGGTTTAAAAAATGCAACAAAAAGAAGGAAATATCTATCAAAGAAAATTGTGAAGCAAAGGCAATGATAAAACCGTTTGCAAAAAGACGCTTATTTGAGCCGATCAGATGGCATTACCATGGTCGGACCCGACCAAGCTCCCGATAGGTGTAGCTATGGTTCAAGTCAGCCACGTATCCAAATGAAACTGTGGCATTTATGCCGATCAAGAGGCGTGGCAATGGTTCGGGTTCGACCAAGCCCCCAAGTGATTCTGTGGCCTTAGGCCGATCAAGAGGCGTGACTGGTTCAGACGTGACCAAGTCCCCAAGTGATCTGGTGGCTCTCGCCTATCAAGAGGTGTTGCATTGGTTCGGACACGACCAAGCCCCCAAGTGATATAACATGATGCTTTTGAAAAGCTAACTCAAGGGGTAAACCAGAGGCCGCTTTAGAACAACTCCGTGTAACCACACATGATGTAAAAGAACAGATACCCCGCTTTAGTTGAGGCTCCGGTTTATTATATTTAATCATAATATATACATCGTCGTAATATGTACATAAGTAGAGCCAATGGCTCAGGTATAGTAAGGCCGAAGATGAGCTATGTTCCACGGCCTGTTGGTCTCCTCCTCTGATGTACGTGAGTCTTTATGCTCTCGAATATCGATCAGATAGTATGACCCGTTGTGCAGATTCTTGCTGACCACGAAAGGTCCCTCCCAAGGTGGGGATAGCTTATGCATATCAGTCTGATCTTGGATGAGCCGAAGCACCAAATCTCCTTCCTGAAAGGTTCTGGTTCTGACTCGGCGACTGTGATAACGACGAAGATCCTGTTGGTAAATCGCCGAGCGGGCGGCTGCTATGTCACGTTCTTCATCTAACAAGTCCAAAGCGTCTTGCCGTGCTGTCTCATTGTCCGCTTCAACATAAGCCGCCACACAAGGTGAGTCATGACGGATATCACTGGGGAGAACCGCCTCCGCTCCGTAAACCATGAAGAACGGTGTAGTATTGATGCTCCATAACACAGATGGTAACTCTTCTACCCAACAACCTGGTGTTCTCTGCAAAGGAACCATAAGTCGGGGCTTGATGCCTTTCAAGATCTCTTGATTAGCCCTTTCTGCTTGACCATTGGACTGTGGGTGTGCCACTGATGAAATGTTAAGCCGGATGTGCTCCCATTCGCAGAACTCCTTCATGGCACCCTTGGACAAATTGGTACCATTATCTGTGATGATACTGTGTGGAAAGCCAAACCGGAAAATCACTTTTTTGATGAATTGAACCGCCGTGGCTGCATCACACTTGCTAACAGGTTCTGCCTCCACCCACTTTGTAAACTTGTCAACCGCCACCAGGAGGTGGGTCTTCTTATCTTTGGACCTTTTGAAAGGCCCAACCATATCCAGCCCCCAAGTCGCAAACGGCCAAGTAATTGGAATCATTCTCAATTCTTGAGCCGGCACATGAGCACGTCTTGAAAACTTTTGGCAACCATCACATCGTCTGACCAGATCCTCCGCATCAGCATGAGCAGTTAACCAATAGAAGCCATGGAGAAACGCTTTAGCTACCAAAGATTTTGAACCGGCGTGGTGACCACAATCTCCTTCGTGGATCTCACGCAAAATTTCACAGCCTTCTTCAGGAGACACACAGCGTTGAAACGCCCCTGATACACTGCAATGATGCAACTCGCCATTGACAATAGTCATGGACTTGGAGCGCCATATTATCTATCGGTCCAGAGTCTCATCCTCTGGTAACTCACCTCGGTTCATGTACGCCAGGTAAGGAAGCGTCCAATCCGGAATGACATGAAGAGCTGCCACCAATTGAGCCTCCGGATCAGGAATAGCCAAATCCGCTTCACCAGGGAGCTTGACCGACGGGTTGTGCAGCACATCCAGAAAAACATTGGGCGGGACCGGTTTGCGCTAAGAGCCCAGCCGGCTTAAAGCGTCCGCCACTTCATTCTTCCGTCGGTCCACGTGGTCCACCTGATAGCCTTTAAAGTGACCTGCAACAATATCCACCTCACGACGATATGCTGCCATGAGTGGGTCCTTAGAGTTCCAAGTGCCAGATACTTGTTGAGCCACTAGGTCCGAGTCACCGAAGCACTTCACTCGACTTAGATTCATCTCCTTAGCCATCCGGAGACCATGGAGCAAGGCTTCATACTCAGCTGCATTGTTAGTACAAGGGAACATTAAGCAGAGAACGTAACAAAACTTATCACCTCGTGGGGAAGTTAATACGACTCCAGCCCCCGAGCCTTCCAATTGCCTGGATCCGTCAAAATCGATGGTCCAATATGTGTGATCCGGCTTTTCTTCAGGTGCTTGCAGTTCCGTCCAATCATTGATGAAATCAACAAGTGCTTGAGACTTAACCGCCGTCCGAGGCACATACTTCAATCCGTGCGGCCCAAGCTCTATAGCCCCGATTCTGGATGATATCCCCCAAAGGAGCAGAACTGACCACCGTAATTGGGTGCCCTTGGAAGTATTGCTTAAGCTTCCGGCTTGCCATAAAAACTCCGTACACCAGCTTCTGCCAATGCGGATACCTTTGCTTGGACTCAATGAGTACCTCGCTGATATAATAAACCGGACGTTGAACCGGATGCTCCTTACCTGCCTCCTTTTGCTCCACCACAATAGCCACGCTGACCGCACGAGCATTAGCAGCAACATTTAGCAGTAACGGCTCCTTGTCAATGGGAGCGGCGAGCACAGGCGGATTGGCCAATTGCCGCTTTAAGTCCTCAAATGCTTCATCAGCGGCGGAACTCCAAACGAACTGATCCGTCTTCTTCAAAATCTGATACAAAGGGATTGCCTTCTCACCAAGGCGGCTGATAAACCGGCTTAACGCGGCAATCCGTCCTGCTAGCCGTTGAACATCATTGATACACTTCGGTTTAGCCAGGGAGGTAATGGATGTGATCTTCTCCGGATTAGCCTCAATTCCCCTGTTGGACACCAGAAAACCCAATAACTTGCCTGCCGGTAGACCAAAGACACACTTGGCCGGATTAAGCATCATCTTGTACGTCCTCAGGTTATCAAAGGTTTCCTTCAAATCGTCAACCAGAGTCTCCTTCTCCCTGGACTTAACCACGACATCATCCACGTAAGCATGTACATTACAGCCAATCTGCTTGTGAAGACAATTTTGTACACACCGTTGATAAGTTTCCTGGGCACTCTTGAGCCCAAAGGGCATAGACACATAGCAGAAGGCTCCAAAGGGAGTTATGAATGCCTTCTTCTCCTGGTCCTTAACTGCCATTTTGATCTGATGATAGCCAGAATATGCATCCAAAAAACTTAAACGCTCACAACCCGCCGTAGCATCAATAATTTGATCAATACGGGGGAGGGCAAAAGGATCTGCTGGACAAGCCTTATTAAGATCTGTGTAATCCACACACATGCGCCAGGTGCCATTTTTCTTAAGGACCAGCACCGGATTGGCAAGCCACTCAGGGTGAAAAACTTCAACAATAAAGCCAGCTGCTAAGAGCCTGGCTACCTCTTCTCCAATCGCCTTGCGTCTTTCTTCGTTAAACCGGCGGAGGAACTGTTTCACCGGTTTGTATTTAGGATCCACATTAAGGGTGTGCTCAGCGAGTTTCCTCGGTACACCTGGCATGTCGGAGGGCTTCCATGCAAAAATGTCCCGATTCTCATGGATGAACTCGATGAGCGCGCTTTCCTATTTCGGATCCAAGTTGGCACTGATGCTGAACTTCTTGGATGAATCGCCAGGTACGAAGTCAACAAGCTAAGTTTCTGCTACCGATTTGAACTTCAGGGCCGAATCATGCTCCGTAGTTGGCTTCTTTAATGGAGTCATGTCCGTCGGATCAACATTGTCCTTATAATACTTCAGCTCCTCGGTGGCACAAACCGACTCTGCGTAGGCCGCATCTCCTTCCTCGCACTCCAAAGTGATTTTACGGCTTCCGTGAACCGTTATTGTCCCCTTGTGACCCGGAATTTTGAGCTGCAAATACACATAACAAGGCCGTGCCATAAACTTGGCGTAGGCCGGTCGCCCAAACAGGGCGTGATATGGACTTTGGATTTTCACCACTTCAAACATCAATGTTTCCGACCTGGAATCATGATCATCTCCAAAGGCCACTTCCAGAGCTATCTTACCAACAGGATATGCTGACTTGCCAGGTACCACACCGTGGAACACCGTATTAGACGGTTTGAGATTTTTATCTGTTAGTCCCATACGACGGAAGGTCTCATAGTACAAGATATTAATGCTGCTCCCTCCATGCATGAGCACTTTGGTGAACTTGTAACCTCCCACCTGAGGCGCCACCACCAGAGCCAACTGACCCGGATTATCAACCTAGGGAGGGTGATCCTCTCTGCTCCATATGATTGGCTGTTCAGACCAGCGTAGATAACGGGGCACGGCTGGTTCAACAGAGTTGACTGCCCGCCTCTGAACCTTCCGGTCTCTCTTGTCCAAGCTAGTGGTGAATACATGGTACTGCCCACTATTCAACTACTTTGGGTTGCTCTGGTAACCTGACTGTTGCTGCTGCTGGTTGTAACCACCCTGGTTGTTCTGATTATTTTGATTATTATGTCCGCCCGGATTACCATTAAATCCCGAACCAGAATTTCCTCCACCGTAACCCGGCCCGGATCCTGAGCCACCGCCGGAGCCGTGATCATACCGGAAAGCATTAGAATTCTTGAACTCCTGCATAATGAAGCAATCCTTCCAAAGGTGGTTTGCTGGCACCTCCTTCGTCCCATGTCTTGGACAGGGCTGGCTCAGTAGATAATTTAGGCGGTCCGGGTTAGGGTTGGGTGCCCCACTGCGATTTGGTGGTTTACCCTTGCGTCGCTGGCCCTTGTCCTGTCCGTTGGTATTAGCCACAAAGTCCATGTTACCATCCGCTTTACGCTTGCGTCCGCCACCATTGCCTGCCAAGTGATGCTTCTAACCTTTGGAGTTGCTGTTCCTCTTTCCCTTCCCTGCCTTGTCATCATCAGATTCGGGATCCTTGGTACTATCAGAATCAGCATACTTTACCAAAGCAGCCATGAGGGTCCCCATGTCAGTGCAATGGCGCTTCATCCGTCCCAACTTCAGCTTTAGGGGCCCAAACTGGCAGTTGCCTTCTAGGGTTAAGACTGCGGTGTCAGCATTGATGCGGTCTGATGAATGCAACACTTGTGAGACCCGGTGCACCCAATGAGTCGTCGATTCTTCTTCCTCCTGGACACATGCAGCCAAGTCCACTATTGACATAGGCTGCTTACATGTATCCTTGAAATTACTGATAAACCGGGCTCGTAATTGGGCCCATGAACTGATAGAGTTGGCCGGTAAGCTTTTTAACCAAGTGCGGGCCGTTCCTTCAAGCATCATGGTGAAGTACTTCGTACATGCCACATCATCCATGTCAAGCATCTCCACGGCCATCTCATAGCTCTCCACCCATGTCTCTGGGGGTGGATCCGCCGTGTAATTTGGTACCTTGCGCGGGCCCTTGAAATCCTTGGGCAGGCGCACATTGCATAAAGCGGGGACAAGGCAAGGCACCCCCAAAGAGCTAGAACTAACACCGGGTTCGACCGAAATAGTTGGACGAACCGGCGTAAGCTGCCGAGCCTGATACTGTGCGGCTAACTCGGCCTCCCTGCGCACTCGGGCCCGGTCCACCACTTCCTGAGTGTTATCAGCACCACCCGTCGGGTTGTTGCCGCGGGGTGCTCCACGTCGTTCATTAGTTGATACTGCTGGTTCATCCATACGCCTGCTATAGCTCCGGCTTGGACGAGGGGTCGAGTGGATCCGGTCGCGGCTGTACGAGTATGCTTCCTGTTGGACCAAAGCTGTCCTAAGAAGCTCTTTGACCCGTCGTGTCTCTACCGCCTGCGACGAGTCACCTTCAATTGGAATGGCCTCCAGCCGTGCAGCAGCGGCAACGAGATTGAACATTGGGTTGAGGTAGTGACCCCGGAGGTGTTAAAACAGCCTGAGGTATAACGGTGTTTTAACGAGGTGGGTCCATCTGACGAGGCTGAACCGGTGCACCGGTCCAGGAGCTTCCACCCGGTTTCCCTCCAGCGGATTGCTGGTTCTTGCTCCTGGAGTGTTGAAAAGGTCTGTGGCCTCGAAAACTGGAGGCAAACGGGATCGATGCTTCCTCCTCATGACTTCCTGCGACGCGCTCTGGTCCAACATGAGCCTGTAGGCCTGTGCGTCTAAAGCGGCCCGCTCTGTGGCCATCCTGGTGTCCTCAGCTGCCAGATCCGCCTTGGCCTGGGTGATCTGTTCCTTTACTTTTGCAATCTCCGCGTTGTGGACTTCCTGATCCGCCGGATTAGCTTCTGCCATAAGCACATCCAATGCATCAAATAGATCTGATAGAACTTGAGCCGGCGGGCGTGCAGAGCTTCCTGTCCCGGCAGCTGTCGCCGCTACTGAACCGGAGGTTATTGGCGCAGCGTTCGAAGAATGAAGCGCTGCTTGTGTGCCGGCCATGAATATTCCAACTAGGTTGGGTAGATCAGAGGGGTCCGGAATACTGTCGCCATCGGAACAGCCCCCAATCCGGCCATCTTGTAGCTGATATAGAGATTCGGTTTCTCCGGTTGATGACTCGTCACCGGAATAAACGACGGTCTCGCCGCGAGATTCCGATCCATCCTCGTAACTTCCTCCATGGATGACTCCCACGAAGGCACGCTTCACAACTGGTTTAACCCGGGCGGACCGCGCACGCTGAGCCGTTTCGACGAGATCGGTGCAGATGTCCGGCTCAGGGCCCGGTTCACCGATCTTGCCGATGAAAACGTGTATGCCACCAAAGGGGACCCGGTACCCGTACTCCACTGAGCCGGCCTCGGGGCCCTAGCCTGCATCATCAATGTAGAGCTTGCCGCGATGACTCTTAGTCATCCGGCCCACAGCGTAGCCCTCGAGTCCTTCAAAGCGGCCCTCCAAGAACTTGAAACCATCGTGTGATGGCCCCATGGTGGGCGCCAACTGTCGTGGTTTTGTCACGGCAGATGTCCTAGAGAAAGGACTTAGTTGTGGAGCCATCGCAACGGGTTAGCTTGAAGGGGTTAAAGCGGACACAGGGACGCAAGAGAGTTTATACTAGTTCGGCCCCTTCGATGAAGGTAAAAGCCTCCATCTAGTTGTGATGGAATTGATGGGGTTTCGATGACTAGGGAGCAAACAAGCTTCACCTAAGTCTCGAGTTGTTGTCCGTTGTCCTTGAACCGCCGTCGGGTCGTCCCCTTATATACACGGGTGACGCCCGTCAGTTCACAGAGTCCCAATACCGGCTCATAGATGTGTCCGGTTTGGTCTCTACTTATTCGTAACTTATAATACAAGTTAAATACCAACGCCGGTTTACGGCTACAGGCCTTGAACCGACTATGGGCCTTGAGCTCTCATCTGCCTTCTTGGGCTTTAACATAATTAACTACTGATGAAGTTAACCCGGCCCAGATAGGCCGGTTTACGCCCAGTAGTAATATCCCCAACACCTATTCTTTGACATTCATCACAAGATAAGACAAACTTACGGGCATCCTTGAAGAGAGTAGGCTAATAAAATCCAGATTGCAATACCTTGTGAGCAGTTCTATCTCCAACATGATGCCCTCCATAAGCTTCAGAGTGACATTTCCGTAGGATTTGTCCCTGTTCATGCTCAGGTACACAATGTCTAATAATACCATCTACTCCTTCCTTATAAAGATCTGGGTCATCCCAAAAGTAATGTATTAATTCAAAGAAGAATTTTTTTCTTTTGTTGGTATGTAAATCTAGGTCGTAAATATTTAGCAACAATGTAATTAGCATAGTCAGCATACCAAGGAGTATTATGAGCAACATTTATTGCAGCTAAGTGCTCATCAGGAAAACTATCATCAATAGGTAGTGGGTCATCAGGCACCTTTTCAAGCCTAGATAAATTATCAGCTACGGGGTTCTCAGCCCCAGTTTATACTCTTGAGGGTATGGAGTAGCTTGACGATTTTTTTCATCACAGTTTATACTCATAGGTCGTTGGGTTTTTTTTGTGTGCCCCCGTTTATACTCTTGAGGGTATGGAGTAATTTTTCTTTTGTGTGTGGCAATTTTCTTTAAATTAAGTGCACATAATGTTGCAACATTTGTATTGCCAACATTAATGCAAACTGTAAGTCATTTCTATCAGATTCACTTGTCTTCTATGAAAACAAAATTATGATGATACAAGAACATTTGCTTCCCTGTATCATCATATCAAAAATGCACCTAGAAAAATAGGCATAACCATAATATAAAGAAACAATGGTCGTGTACATATTTTCCTTGATCAAGACTCAACAACCTTTTCTTACATACTTCACTTGGGAAGAAACATTTCAACATGCTCTAAGATAACCAGTTACCTATTTCACCCAGAAACAAACATTTCAGTGGGTTCTAAGATAACCGGTTATGTTGGAATGACGCCTATAAACCTCGAAGCTTGCATAGGCATCCAAGCGTGCATACTTGATTTGGTCACGGTCCAGGTTGGACTTCTCCCACTGACTGACAGTGATGCTTTTGTCCTTGTTAAGACTTATGTTTGCAACCTTCTTTGCTAGCTTCTCCAATGAAGCCAAGTTGCCAACTTTTTGATTATGAACCTTGATACCCAGTCCCTGCACATCGACGGGTTTTCTGATACCCAAGTTATAGAACTTGAGTTTTGCGATGTCATTGCCAATGGAGGCACCCGCAAATTCAATTGTGTCATTGTCAAGGAAGTTGCGGAAAAGTGGAGGGTAAACTCCTAGCCTCAGCCTGGTATAGCTGGTAAATTAGGCAATGCTTGCCCACACAAAGCTGCAAGACAGCAGCGCGTTGTGGCTCTTGATTAGAGAGAGCAACTTGTTGCTTAAGTGGAAGCTTCTTACGCTCTTTGTTGTGGACATATCTAGTGTATTCACAGTCAAAGCCAATAACACGCCACTTGGTGTGATTAAGATACTTTTTCCAGATGAACCTGATGAAGGCAACAACTGTT